>NW_003303710.1:164663-184051 GCF_000142945.1 Phytophthora infestans T30-4 | reverse complement strand
ACCGAAGAAGTCTCATCAACCACCACTCCGCCAAAGCAAAAGGCCTCGAAGAAGCCGAATTTAAAGGCTTCACGAAAGAAGCTCAATGACCCAGCTGGTTCGGACTCCGATAGCCGCGGCGAGGTCACAGCGACCTGGGATGACGATCAACCGGAAGAACTATACAGCCAGCACGAACTTCAAATGTTTATGGCCAAGAGCCCAATGATACAGATAGTACAGCCACAGATGCCTGGGTTGGTCGAGACTGCAGCATCGCCGCTCCCGATTGTCCAAGCTACATTTGCTCGACACCAGCGTTTCTGTCTGAGCCTGCAATCGAAGCTGCGGAAGCGTAGCGCGGCTGTTGGGGCGATTCGTTTTGTGACCCTGATCTAGGGGACCATGACAGGGTGGCAGCGGACTTGGCCTCGATCTATATCTTAGTCCGCGACTCGCCGACCAGCGCTCTCAGCTTCTCGAAGCGTTTCGACTGCGTATTCTGGATCGCTTCGAGGCTCAGATCAAGCCAATCCTTCGCCGCGTAAGGGCCTGGCGTGATTTTGGTCTCCTTCAGGAGCTGCAGTGCGGCCATCACAGCATCCAGCTTGTTCATCGTCTAGAGTGGCGGTGTGACACCGGCCTCTTCAGCAAACCAGGCATCTGTGGCTGTACTATCTGCATCATTGGGCTCTTGTCCATAAACATTTAAAGTTCGTGCTGGCTGTATAGTTCTTCCAGTTGATCGTCATCCCAGGTCGCTGTGACCTCGCCGCTGCGGAGTCCGAACCAGCTGGGTCATTGAGCTTCTTTCGTGAAGCCTTTAGATTCTGCTTCTTCGAGGCCTTTTGCTTTGGCTTCTTTCGTGAAGCCTTTAGATTCTGCTTTTCGAGGCCTTTTGCTTTGCAACTTGCACCATTTGCAGACGGTTTTCACGCTTCTTCTGTCGTAGATAGTCAAACAGGAGACCTCCACATGACAAATTCGACAGTTGTTCCCAAGTAGGCTCATCGTAGCCGGTCCACTTAACCTTAAACTTCCGTTGTGACCGGGACGTACTCGTGGATAATGGTAACCCGTCGTCGAGAATTGCTTCGACTTCATACTGGTTCATACTTGTGTCTGGCTCCCAACTATCGTCAGGTAGTAATTCTTCGTCAAAGTCAAATCACTGAGTCTCTTCGAGGTCGGCGATTAGCCTCGTCTTTGGTCTTCCGCCGAGTTTGGTGACTGCCTTTAGACGTGATACATGGACCACTAAGTAGAACCTATATCCACTCTTGTCGGGTAACTCCAATTCATAGGCGAATTCTTCCATTTTCTTCTTCACCCTGAATGGTCCATGCCATCCGTGGGCTAACTTCTTAGTCAGGCCGGACTTGACTCGCTCCATAAACAACCAGACTTGATCTCCTTCTTTGAACAAGGATTTGGTGGATTCATCGCCTGATTCTGCAACTCCATCTTGTCATCTGCTGTGTTGGGAATGGATCTTTTCTCCTTCTTGCTCAACACTTCGTTGTGCTCCCGAGCTCGTCGTGCTTTCTCTCGCACTTGGAACTCAGCTGCTAATCGAAGTGCCACTTCTCGCTGTCTGTTCGCTTCTCGGCGCCACTCGACTGCGTCCGCCGAGTTGCCTGGGCGTCCCTGTCCTCGTCGTATTGAACTCGTCATAGCCTTGAGTGTAGACTTGGCGTCCCAACCATGTACCAGATAGAAAGGGGTTTCTCGCCGAGTCGAATCTCTTGAGTTGCTGATAGCGTGTACCATCTTCTCGGCGATGTCATCCCAGTCGGCTTGAAGTGGGTCTTCCACGTAGACCCGTATAGTCTGAACCATTGTCTTGACTGACCTCTCTTGTTGACCGTTGGCTTGTGGTCGGTAACTCAGCGTAGCTCTTGATCTCGATTGCATCATCTCGGAGACCTTTTGGAATACTTCACTCATAAACCTTGGACCTCGGTCGTGCCGTATCAGAGACGGAGCCCCGAACTGTCTGAAGACGCATTCCTCAAATACCTTGGCCACTTCGAGTGCCCCGGTGTCATTCATAGCCTTAGCGATAACGAATCCCGTGAAGTGGTCCTGGAACAGCAGCAGTGCAGTATTGCCCCGCTGAGTTCGAGGAAGGGGAATGACGAAATCCATTGACACGACTTGGAATGGGTGGTCTGACACCACATTTCCCGGCGAGTAACCTCTCAACTGTGGCTTGCTCTTACTGGTACTGCAGTCCTCGCAGGCCCTAACATGTTTCACCACGTCGGCGTAAAGACCAATCCAGTAGTAATCGGCCTCTACTCGGTGATAAGTTCTGACGATGCCTTGATGCCCCCCTTCGATCGAGTTGTGACAGTTATGAAGTATCTCGTCGATCATAGTTGACGGAATCACCAATCTCAATGTGAGGTTCGGTTCGCCGAGTTCGCCCTGTCGGCGAGTCTCATCTCGGCGGTATAACAGACCGTCTTCGCTGAGTACAAAGACTTCTGCGACTTTGCCGGCATTCTGAGCTCGACGGTGTGTAAGGTCCTCAAATTCACCTCTCGGGTAGGCTTTTAGATCGTCCCACCTGAGTTCTTCGTCTTGTGCCTTCGCAATTCGTCGTCTCCGCTCAGTCTGTACTATCACGGGATCCGTGTCGTTGGTATTCCGCCGAGTCGACGCCCTGCTGTCTTGTTCGAATTCATCTCCACTGCTTTCAAACGCAGATTCTCCAGGATTTGTTGACATGGCTTCGTGATCATGACTTCCTCCTTTTGCTCTAGCCGAGTCTTCATCCAGCTCATCCTCAAAGTGAACTCGGCGTACTCGGCTACGAGTGACTGCCGTATTTCCGCTGGGTTGTCTATGGCGCACAGCTCCTCGGCTACTCGGTTAATCATTCTCCGTTTTGCTTTCCTATCCGTCCCGAGAATTACTCGTCCGACTTTTGCTTCGAGTGCTTCTGTAGCGAGAGAATCAACCGCTGCGTTATAGTGTCGCGCTATGTGTCGATACCGGACCGAGTTGAGTTGCTTCGTGAGATCCTTGTGTCGTGCTAGCTCCACTTGCAATGTTTCCTTCTTGCATGCTATCACCCCCATGGATTGCTGGATTGCAAGCCGGGAGTCACCCATGATAATTAAGTCAGTTATCCCTCGGTCAATCGCCGCCAAAACCCAATTGTTCACTCCGGTATACTCGACGATGTTGACCGTGGTGGACGACACGTACGCACTCGCAGCTATCTCAATGTCCCAATTCGGAAGGCGCCATAGGATCCACGAACAACTTCCATACCCGCCGTACTTAGCTGGCTTCGCTGAGCCATCAAATGACAGTACGCGTCCCGCGAAGTCGGCTGGTATTCGTGCGTATAGCAGCTCCAGGTCCATTCTAACTGCCGCCGAGCTCTTGGAGGGAGGCGCAAGGTGCTTCAAGGAATCGCCGAGTCCGATAAACGGGGTTATCGACGCCTGGAGCAACTGGGCGAAGTCTACATCTCGCTCACGTACTCGCTTCACCCTCAAATCGTAGGGCGACAACATAACTGCGAAACTGACTGCGCGGCCGTACAACGACTTTGACTTAAACACCCATTCCAGCGTTGACAAACGGGTGTAGACGTGTAACGTCTTTCCTGCCAAGAGGGTGTAGCACACTTTCAGTAATTGTAACAGCGCGACCACTTCTTTCTCAGCGGGATGGTAGCCGAGTTCATTTGCCTTTAGCACGCGTCCGCAGAAGCGAATTGAGTGCAGCTTGTCGTCGTGCGGCTGCATCATAGTACTGCTCAGTGCCCAGTCATTAGCGTACAACATTATATGGACCTCTTTCGCCGAGTCGAAATGACGCAGAATTGGAGCTTCTGCTACCCGTCTTTTGAGCTCGGCGAATGAAGCTTTTGCTGACGCCAAGTCACCCCCAGGGCCAAAGTCCGTATCCTTGAGCTGATAGAGTACTGCTCCGTAAACAGCCAAGTTCTGGATGAATCGGCCGTAATAGTTGAGGGCACCGAGGAAAGCTTGCATCCCCTTCTTTGATTTCGGGAAGGAGAGCTCGGCGATCGCGGCTATCTTCTTCGCATCAGCGTGTATGCCACTCGGCGTAATCTCGTGCGACAGGAAATCAACTTTGGGTTATTTTACTTTGTCTGTCATTATAGATATTTATTAAATATACATTTGGTAAAGATGATGCTAATCCGACATTCTGTGAACCGGGATAGTAGTCGGTCCAGTGTCTCTTTGCAGGCGTCAAACGTCTCCCCTCCAAAAAAAATATCATCGACAAACGACCTCCGCTTGAACACAGGGATCAAGGAAGACTGGTCTGGTTCTCCATTAACAAACATGTCGCCGTCCGGTCCGTTGACCAGGTCTTGGACCGGATCGCAGTCAGCTTGTGATTGGTGGTCAGCTTCAAATTTCGTCAGCTGACTCTTCGTTGAATCACTGACTCCGCCGAGCTCGACTCGCCGAGTTCCCGACTCGGCTTCAACAATAGTCATCCGTTCGGCAAACAACTGCCATCCTCCCTTTGGTTGAACGTATCCCCATAGAGCGTTGTCGATCAGTCGCTGGTAAATCATAGGCGCATTCTTCAATCCAAACGGCATTCGTAACCATTCAAAGTGTCCAAGTGCACAGACGAACGCTGAGATCTGCCGAGCTCGGCGTGTCATCAAGACTGCCCAGAATCCACTCGCAGCATCGAGCGAGCAAAACCACAAGTAACTCTCCAATTCGGTAAGCAGGTCATCAACCAGTGGCTTAGCGTATTCCATCGGCGTCGTAACCGCGTTAACCAGTTTATAGTCAATGCATAGCCGAATATCCACACCATTTTTCTTGAGCACTATCGCCACTGCTGAGGTCCAAGGGCTGCCCGAGAATGATATCAACCCAGCTCGAAGCAGCCCCTTCAACAGCTCGTACAGTTTGCTCAAGTGGCGGAGAGGTATCCGCCGAGCTTTCTGCTTGATAGGTGCGTGTCCTTGAACGTCGATTTCGCACAATGCTCCGTACGTTGGAGGCGGCAGGGCATTACCATTTGAAATCATTATTCCTTCGTGCTTTTGCAGCTCTGCCACCAACCTAGCCGACTGTGCTGGCGTATGACTACTCGACTTGACGTTTGGAGCGCCATAGTCGAGTTCAGTAGGCTCAACTTCAGTGAGGTCGGGAAGGAAAGCCAGCTCGTGAGCGTAGTCCGTCAACTCCAGATCTGTCCCACTCCGCTCAAAGCTATCGGTCTTACCATCGTCAACATCATCCTCTTGCTCGTCTTCGGTCGCGGCGATAGCCAAGTAGTGTTGTCTTAGGGTTTCCGTTGGGTCTCTCGTCGAGTTGCATTCATCATCTTCAGCTTGTTCTAAACTGTAGCCAATCCCGCCGGGGTCGAACACCGTCGTCGCCGAGCTCGTTACTCCGATCTCAGTTCCAGTACCTATCGACTGTAATACCTCTGATAAATCATAGTTGTCGTCCACGTTAGGGCCCGTACCCGCTGAGTTCAATACGATGGCCGATCTAATTTCGTCGCGGTCAAACTTGTCTCCGAGGTAGATGGTATCATCGTCATACCGTCGAACCACGTTCGAGCCGGTTTCAGCCTCCATAGTCTCCAACGCTGAGTCCGCCTTAGCTGGATTGTCGTTACGCTTAATTTCCTCATGTAGTAATACCTTCCGACTATTATAGTATTCAGTCGCGTCATAGTGCTGGTCCACCGAGTTCACCGAGACAGCAGAACTAACTTGCCTGAATGCAAACTCGTCTCCGGTATAGCTTACATCCTGGTGGCATGCCGTGGCCGCGTCCGTGTCACTCTCAACGTTAAGATCCGCTGACGCCGAGTCCACCGCCGCTGTGGTGTAGCGGGATCAGCAAAATCTGCGAGATTGCCAGATCCAACTTACCAACTGCGCCCAGACACCGACTAACGGAGGGGGTCCTCCGATGATCCGTGTTCTGCTGAACTTTCCTCACCTTGTGTACCCGTCGGTAGGGCGGGATCTTGCTCTCTCGGTAACTTCCGACGAGTTCAAGTGGTGAAGCTTGAGTGTCTTGGCGAGACGTGGGGATGGGGTGGAGCAGCAGTGGTAAAATCTTCACTCTGCGTCCGTGGTTGGTTCTGGATCTTAAGCGAATAATCGAGTTTAAGGGGATCCAGGGCCTAGATCGTGGATCTGGCCGTAGGGTTGCCTTGCGGGTGTGTTCCCTTGCCTTTGTAGTTTCGTTTGCGTCGTACTTGCCGCCTCCTGTGACGGGATCTTGAGAGTTGAGAACCTCTAGGGTGTAACCGACCAAGTAGTAAATTCGGTTAACCTGTCGGATCTGCACAAGTAAAGGAAAAGCTCACTAGGTTGTAGGATCTGGCCAATGTATTATCCAGTTATCACTACCAACACTAGATTCGCAATTCCCAACCTTCTCCTAGCTCGTACGGCCAATGTAGTTCCGGTTCTTGAGGGCAGGAAGGCACTTGCGTGTTACTGTGCAAATTGAGGTCTGTATTGATATTTAAGCCTATACCTGCCTGGATTTCTACCTTCTATGTCTTTCACTTTTTAAATCCCTTACCAGGCTCGGCTGCATGTCCCTTCTTCCCTTGACCCATCATCCCAGCTGTATTATCTTCAGATCCACCGGATCCATGGCGTAATCATTATGGTCACCCTATTATGGGTACACTCATCCGGATCCAGGTCGCTTGGATCCACTTCACTGTAAGTGTACACTCGTCGTGGATCTGAGCTCTCCAATCATCCAACATCATCTCACAACCGTCTGTGATCTCCATTGTCCCACGAAGGTTCGAGATCCACTGCATCCATCATCCCTGTACCCTGGATCCAGGTCCCTCTATGCGGGATCCTCCCTCCTTGGATCCGAACTCGGAAGTATGGGATCCGGGGTACCTCGCGGTGGATCTTGACTCCTCGTTAGCCGTGGCTACTAGATCCACCTTCAGAGGGCACCGACCATCCTTCCTTCATAGGATCCACACCCGATCCACTCTTGTATAGTATATCCCATATCCATCTTGGTGAATCCAGGTAAGGGTGGATCCGAGGTAAGTCTTGGTGGATCTTGCCTTTTCGTACTTCGTTCATACCAGATCCATCGTCATTTCATACGGGGTGCTGCTCGTCATGGCTACTCCACCTCAGGCAACTTGCATCCGTGCCAGCCAACCCCAATCCTCTCTAATCACTTGAAATTGTCACTGATTCGGGATAGTGACCCCGCGTCAGGCCCATTCTCTTATTTCTGAGAAAGCACTTCACCACAATCGCCTCCTGTACGTTGTCGGCGCTGCACAACAGCGTTCACGGCGTGCATTACCAGCATCCTTACACACCGTCGAACTCAGAATGCCGGCAAAGTCGCAGAAGGCTTTGTACTCAGCGAAGACGGCCTGTTATACCGCCGAGATGAAGCTCGCCGACTGGGCGAACTCGGCGAACCGAACCTCTCATTGAGATTGGTGATTCCGTCAACTATGGTCGACGAAATACTTCATAACTGTCACAACTCGATCGAAGGGGGTCATCAAGGCATCGTCAGAACTTATCACCGAGTAGAGGCCGATTACTACTGGATTGGTCTTTACGCCGACGTGGTGAAACATGTTAGGGCCTGCGAGGACTGCAGTACCAGTAAGAGCAAGCCACAGTTGAGAGGTTACTCGCCGGGAAATGTGGTGTCAGACCACCCATTCCAAGTCGTGTCAATGGATTTCGTCATTCCCCTTCCTCGAACTCAGCGGGGCAATACTGCACTGCTGCTGTTCCAGGACCACTTCACGGGATTCGTTATCGCTAAGGCTATGAATAACACCGGGGCACTCGAAGTGGCCAAGGTATTTGAGGAATGCGTCTTCAGACAGTTCGGGGCTCCGTCTCTGATACGGCACGACCGAGGTCCAAGGTTTATGAGTGAAGTATTCCAAAAGGTCTCCGAGATGATGCAATCGAGATCAAGAGCTACGCTGAGTTACCGACCACAAGCCAACGGTCAACAAGAGAGGTCAGTCAAGACAATGGTTCCGACTATACGGGTCTACGTGGAATACCCACTTCAAGCCGACTGGGATGACATCGCCGAGAAGATGGTACACGCTATCAGCAACTCAAAAGATTCGACTCGGCGAGAAACCCCTTTCTATCTGGTACATGGTTGGGACGCCAAGTCTACACTCAAGGCTATGACGAGTTCAATACGACGAGGACAGGGACGCCCAGGCAACTCGGCGGACGCAGTCGAGTGGCGCCGAGAAGCGAACAGACAGCGAGAAGTGGCACTTCGATTAGCAGCTGAGTTCCAAGTGCGAGAGAAAGCACGACGAGCTCGGGAGCACAACGAAGTGTTGAGCAAGAAGGAGAAAAGATCCATTCCCAACACAGCAGATGACAAGATGGAGTTGCA
Source organism: Phytophthora infestans T30-4 (assembly GCF_000142945.1). Lineage (NCBI taxonomy): Eukaryota > Oomycota > Peronosporomycetes > Peronosporales > Peronosporaceae > Phytophthora > Phytophthora infestans. The sequence goes on along the minus strand of NW_003303710.1, from coordinate 175,658 downwards.
GAATCAGGCGATGAATCCACCAAATCCTTGCTCAAAGAAGGAGATCAAGTCTGGTTGTTTATGGAGCGAGTCAAGTCCGGCCTGACTAAGAAGTTAGCCCACGGATGGCATGGACCATTCAGGGTGAAGAAGAAAATGAAAGAATTCGCCTATGAATTGGAGTTACCCGACAAGAGTGGATATAGGTTCTACTTAGTGGTCCATGTATCACGTCTAAAGGCAGTCACCAAACTCGGCGGAAGACCAAAGACGAGGCTAATCGCCGACCTCGAAGAGACTCAGTGATTTGACTTTGACGAAGAATTACTACCTGAAGATAGTTGGGAGCCAGACACAAGTATGAACCAGTATGAAGTCGAAGCAATTCTCGACGACGGGTTACCATTATCCACGAGTACGTCCCGGTCACAACGGAAGTTTAAAGTTAAGTGGACCGGCTACGATGAGCCTACTTGGGAACAACTGTCGAATTTGTCATGTGGAGGTCTCCTGTTTGACTATCTACGACAGAAGAAGCGTGAAAACCGTCTGCAAATGGTGCAAGTTGCAGATGAGGATTAACAGCTATTGCACCAAATGTTACACCAACTCAGCGGACGACACAGGCCGAGTTGAGATGGAATGCTACTGTGTCGAAACTACATATACTGAATAATTACGAAATGAAGTCCTGAACGATACCTACGGGACGCCCAGTCAAAAGAAGAAAACTAAAAGGTTGGCGATCCGGAATCCAAGTGAGTGGAACCCGACGGAGACAACTGGGAAGAGCTCAGCGGACTCGACGATTGGAGGCGTGGCGTCGTAACAGACGTCATCCCTTGGGAAACTGCGGAAGGAGATGCAACATTCGCAAGAAGTATCATCGCCGAGCTGGCCAACGAAGCTGACGCCGAACCAGGTGTCTCAGGACCCGACTCGGCTGAAGTGGGTTGAGGCGGATCCGCTCTACTGGGGAGTGGGGTGCCGAACAGAGACATACTCGGAGACGCGCCTCGGAGATTGGGAGAACCCAACCCATCGTCCGCCGAGCCGTCATCAGACGCACTCTCGTCATCTGCGCCGAGCTCACCGATTGAAGACCCAGTGAAGATGTGGATGCCTTGACGATTCAGCCGAGTTGAAACACCCGGGGCATAGGCAGGAGGCGCTTGTTCGGCAAGATCGAAGTCTATTTCAATCGCGTCGTCAACAACCTGAGGGTCCATACCGCGCGGAGCGAAAACAAGAAGTCCACGTTCCGAGCGCGAAAGTAGGTGTTATACGGGTGGACCGCCGGGTCAGTTAGCCACCAAGCTCGCCAGGGCTCGGCTAGATCCACATCGTGAGCACATTGGACCCAGTCTCTCCCGGAGGGAACCCACGAAAGGCTAACGGGAGAGTAATGGGGGACGGACGGATCGAAATAAACCTCTGCGTCCACCAGAGGAGCAGGTTCATCGCCGAGCTTCTGAGTGACCGCCGAGTAAAGCTGATCGTAGACAGCGACAACCAAAGATCGCAGAGTGTCACTACGACGTTTGCGTTCACGCTTTTACACCAGCCACAGCTCATACACCTCAGCAAGATGAGCGGGCGTGGCAGCCGGGTTGACGTCAGGATGGAGACCCATCAACACACTTGACTCGACGATCCAATGACGACGCTCATAGAGAGCCACGAAATAACGGGTCATTTGGTCATCTGTCTGGATGGGCCTCCCCGCCGAGTCCAAGGGACTGTCGCCACGAAGCTTCACCCACATATCTCCAAGAACTCGCATCAAGGTTCAAGGTCGGGCCTGATAAGCCAAACACCGCCGAGTCTCCTCCAGCACTGACGGAGAAAAGAAGAAAGGAAGCTCAGGGAGCATCCGCCGAAGACGCTGGCAAGGATGGCTCGGTTCGAAAACGGCCATGAAAGCTCGAATGCCGTCAAGAGAACACGGCGTAGCTGGCACACGACGCTTGCCTCCTACGAGCTCCATCTTCACCCCTCCGCTCAGTGTATCCAATAACGCATTCCAACAACGAGCTGAGCCGAAATGCATAAACGGCACCTCGCGGAGTTGCGCCATGTGAAGAGTCAAGCGACAATCCTTGGAAACCGCTTGCGAGGCTCGGGTCCGCAACGTCGCCAGCGGGAGTGTAAGAGCGCTGGGTAGTGTGACCAAAGCCGGACGTGATGCAGTCGAACTCGGCTGGGGAAGAATCGACACTACCGGGAGCATACTTGGCGAAGGAGCAGCCGGAATGGATTGAGCAGGAGCCGGATCAGGAGTTGACGGAGGCTGCCGATGCTTGTGGTGCCGGTGCGTCTTGTGGTGCTTCTTGTGTTTCTTGTGCTTCCTGGACCGCTTCGACCGGTGACCGGCAGGACTCGACGAAGCACGACGCTTGCGACGCTGCTTCTTCCCCGAAGCCGACCCAGAGGTAGAACTCACCCCGTCACCAGAATCCTTCGAGGAATGCCGCGGGGAGTGGCGATTACTCGGCGGCAACGACTCATCACTCATCTCATCGTCAGAGCCGAAGATTGCGGCATGAAGGCTTCTTGCTTCAGCAGAACGACGAGCGTCTTCGGCCGCTGAGTCGGAACCTGAAGGACTGCCAGCCGAGTTCTCGGATAAAGAAAATGGATCCAAGAGCGACCCAGCAGCAGGATTCGTCGAGCCGGTGGACAGTGCAGAAACCGTCGCCAGGTCCTAACACCTCGTCGTCAGACGCGTCAAGGTCCTCACGCAGCTAAGCAGTCACAGTGCGGGCAGTCGCAGCAGATCTCCGGATGGGGCGCCCAGACGGGGACGTCAACACTGCCGAGCTCGCAGGGAGAGACGGCCTGAGGACACTCACGGCCGGAGTCACAAGGTCAGTCAGCGTAGTGGATACGCTCAGACCCCGAGAAGGAGAGACGTGAGAGGATCGGCCAGAAGACGACTGGGAGCGCTCAACCACCGTTGACACGACGCTGAGCGGTGCACTCGACTGGAACAACCCAGCGGAGATGGGTAAAGTCGAGCCTGGGGCACAAACGCTCGTAGCCGGGACAGGCAGAGAAGCCACGACATCGGATGAAGATACCTGCGGTGGGCGAGTAGCCGCGACTGACGAAGTCACCGGAGGACCGGAAGACGAAGAACCCGCCGAAGTCGTCGAAGCAACCGCAGGAACGGTGTCGGCGGGCGGCTCAGGCAACTCAAACTCGAATTCAGCTTCGCTCGAAGCGTCATCGTCGTCTTCAGAGCGAGCAGAGACAGCGGACTGAGTAGCAGAACTCAGCTGAAGGTGACGAACCTTCTTCCGCCTAGTCCGACGACGGGCCTTTCCAGAGCGGGGCCTTCCTCCATCGGACACAGTAGCTTGAGGAGAACTTGAGTGCAAAAGGGCACTGATAGCCTCGTGTCCATCCTCCCCGGGAAGTGGACAAGCGTACGGTTGAGGCGGATGCGGCGCCGGAGGACGATGACGAGGACCTGCAGCAGTGGGAGACTTGGGGTTGGCATAACGTCGAAGCCGCTGAGTCGAAGTCAAGTTCGCCAAAGGCGTACGGTAAAGCTGGGCGATGGTCGGCTCGGATTGGCTCGTAGCCGCTGCTGAGCTGACTGGATCCGCAGCCGAGTCTGTCGATGAAGTCACAGAAGCAGCTTGACTAGCTGGGGAGGCTACGCCAGGACCAATAGCGGAACTCGCCACTGGAGCATCTCGGCGAGGATGGACAATCAACTCCAACCGCCGAGTTTCACCGGCTGGAATGTGAAGAACCTCAGGGAAGCGAGCCTCCAAGACACGATACAGCCGGGCGTTGAGGAGAAGGTCGGACGGATCAAGTCCAGGAACCTGCAAGCCATCGCCAGCAGCAGCAGCCATGTGAGGATCGTGCATCGGAATAATGCCATTCCGACGGATGAGCCGCTTCTGTCGCAAGATCACCGCCCGCTGCTCAGCGATCACCGACTGAGCGTGCCGCAAAGGTTGAGTGCCGGTGGAGCTGTACAACCGCACCGACTCCTGCAGCTGCTCGAAGTGCTTGGAAGCAATGCCCTGAAGGGTGACGAACGCCGCATCCCTCTCAGAAATGGATCGGAGAAGGACGTCGATCTCGGCGTCTCGATCCAAGACTTGCTGATGATGGAGCTGGGCCTGACCCAACGCAGCGTCAACCTTGCTCTGCTCAGCTGCGATGGCCCGAGCAAGTTTCGCCTCACTCAGAGCTACAGCCTTTCGCAGTGACGCAAGGAGATTAGCCGACTGCGTGGCAGCAGCCTCCAACCGGGACACCTGCTGTCGTGCCGATGAGAGCTGAGTGGACAAGTCGACGTTGCTGAGAGTGAGAGAGTCCAGTCGCCGAGTCAGTGTGCGATTCTCCTCCTGAACAGCTTGATTGTCAGCTCGGAGATCGCCGATGATCTGTGGATAATCAAGAGCGGCGTAGTTGCCTTTCAAGATATCCAACATTTCCCCCGCGAAAGCGGCATGCAAGATCGCTCGCCGCTGCACGGGATCGGAGGGCTCCACGGAACGAGTAAATCCGTAGGCCATGAGCCTCGCCAAGAAGGTCAATTCTTCTCGGCGCTCATACCCTTGCTCGTTAACTCTGGCCATGAGGGAGTCAAGCCTCACTGGAGCAGCCGAGCTTGGCTGACTGGTGGCGCCCGAAGTGGTGTCGCCCAGCAAGCTCGGTGGACCAGGAAGACGCACTCGAGAAGATCCCGCCGACTCCGCGTCAGACTCATGGGAAGTTGTCAGGTCGACCAACCCAGCTTCAGGCCGGTCGCTGACCCCACGAGTGCCGACGGGTCGAGGAATCGACTCAGCTGGCGCGCCCTCACCTCGACGAGGAGTTGAAGGAAAATGGTGGCGCCGCGAGTTGTGCTGGAATAGCATGCGAAGAGTAAGGAGCTGTTAAGTGAGTGACAGCGGAAGCAACGAGCGTACCGAAGAAGGTGGTGGAGAGCCGCGAGACGTCATCAACCGAGTACGGACCAACGGTGGCAGAACCAAATGAAGGATTAAGACACTCACCAGCTCGGCTCGTATCATAACCGGGGCAGTTGTGGTGTAGGGATTTCCAGATTCGACCATACGCCAACCTACTTTAGGTCAAGAATCGGCTCGGTCTCATAACCCAGAGCTTAGGAGCAAAGGATCACGATAAGTACTCGGCGATCTGTCCGGATATGCTATCCGGATAGCCGCTGAGCTCAACGGTCGCCGGAACTCAGCTGAAGGGTCGGTAGAGATCCGAAACGACTATATTTCACTAGATATTTGTATGAGAAGCATAGGATTAAATAGGGGGAGCCGAAAGGGCTCTCAGAAGATAACAGAGCAGAATTTTCCTAGTCCAAGACACGTGTACACTTTTCCGGTAAGTCCCTGCATAGGGCTGGATTATGCCTGCCGTCAATACTCGAGAGGTATAGCTTGTAGGGTATTGACTGGTAGCGCCAAGATATTAGGTCGGTCCGGGTAGGACAAAGTCTCGCTACGCGCGAAAGAAAGCCCCGCATACTCAGCGGGCCGGTACGTCGGATAGCCCGGGTGCCGTAACACTTCTAGCTGAGCAGCCTCTGCGCTCGGTGACCTGTAAAAGCGCTCGCGCGCCGTCGTCCATCCTTTGGTGGAGGGCACAGGGTTGTGAACGAGCTCAGCCGAACCAAACTCGGCGGAGCCTCGGAAGTGATCTGACTTGGTTAGTCGGAACCGAGGGGGAGTGATCCACTCGTCTGTACCGGAAGGGCCGGACCGCGAGGGGACCACCCTCTGCGCGGGACATACAACCGCCGACCTAACTCGGCGATTCGTTGTGGTTTGTGTAAGGAATCCACATCTGACGGTATTTGTGTGTTCTACTACACCACATCAGCGTCTAAGACTGGATCTGCAGCTACGTCCAAAGCGGAAGTGGGATCCAAGGCTGGATCCACTGCTGCTACGTCAAAATCTGGATTTGGACCCAAGACTGGATCCGTTGCTGCATCCAAAACGGGATCTACGGTGTCCAAGTCCGGATCGATGGTCAAGGCGGGATCCACGGTGTCCAAGTCCGGATCGACTGCCAAGGCTGGATCCGTCGCTGTATCCAAACCGGGATCGGCGTCCAAAACCAGATCCACGATTGCGCCGTCGTCCCAGGTAGTGGTGTCAACTGGATCCACAGCAACCGCTGCTCCTACGACGGGTTAGCCCCATCCACAGCTAAGTCCAGACCGTCTCTGTCGGGATCCACCGCTGGTCCTTCGGTGACGACGCCTGCCGTTCCCCAGCCAGCTTCCACCGGCCATCCGCCGGCCCGTACTGGACCCGGGAAAGGGAAAGCCAAACGTGTCATTCCCCCTGGATGTGGACTTGGCAGTTCGGAGGACGACGAGGATGAGGAATCAGACTGGTCCGACGGCTCAGGACCTCCTATCCGACCGTCGTCGAAGCGTACGTCGCCCTCCGGCCCGTATCCCTTCACTCTGGGCGATGAAGACGATGACGACGACGACGACGATGAAAGTCCGGAGGATTCGGAGGAGGCTCGAGCCGCTGATGACGCCTTGGAGGAGGACACGCGACGGGCCTTGTCCCAGTCCAGATCTGAAGCCCGGCGGAGATCCCTCTTGACACCGCCTCCGCAAGTCGCTAGTACAGCCGGATCTGGAGGCGGCACGGCGGGATCTGCGATCCAAGGCGACAGTGATGGTGGATCGGGTAGCGATGGTGGAGGGGGGTCGCCTCGTGGTTGTGGATTCCTTGGATCTGGTGGAGGGGGGTCGCCTCATGGTGGCGGATCCCCTGGATCTGGTGGAGGGGGGCCGCCTCGTGGTGGCGGATCTCCAGGGTCGTCTCGTGGCGGCGGATCCCCGGGATCGCCTCGTGGTGGCGGATCCCCCGGATCTGTCTTGATCCCCGCTCCCTTTAACTCGTCATTGCCAGGGATGATCCCCGTGGCCCCGTTCGGTCCGGATGCCGCCTTCATTCCTGGTCGGCGTGCTCCCGTGGCCTTCGCCACCCGAGACATTGAACCTTGGTCCGCCAAGAAATTGAACCGGGTCGCCATTATTTCAATAAGGATCACGGTCCTGTTTCCTGAGTTGCTTTTTCGAGCTGAATGGATATTCCCTCGGGAAGCGGACGTCATCCCGACGGCCGGATATGTGGATTCGCTCATCACCAGACCTCACGTGGAAGAATTGCTAAATGCTGCCTCGTGGGATACGCTGGCCACCACACTGGTGGATCCGGTTAGCATCAGGGGTGATGAGCGCGGGCGTCTCGGGTTGTTTGTTCGCGCGTTCCGGTATTTCGTTTCCAAGCACCGGGTTGCCATATGGGAAGGCACTCACCGATTTCCCATCTCCCGTAATCAACTGCAGAGTTCGACTTGGTTGTTCAACTTCAACAAGCAGCGTGGTAGCAGACGTAGCCATGCTATTCGAGCTTGGAAGAAAGTCCTCGTGATCCTCGTGTTGGCGATCCAGGACGGTTGGTGTGACGTGAATGTTTTGTTGGATCCATCCTTCTTGCATCTTCCCCGACGCGGGGGTAAAGTAGCTTGGTTTCCGGGATCCGTATCCCGTCAAGCCAACTTGGAGGACCCCAACCTCCATCGCCCAGAACCCATGAACCTACTGGAAGCCTTGCGAGAGATCGACGAAGCCGAGCCTTGGCGCATCCAGTTTCGTGGGGACCCGAGCCAACACCCAGGACACCAGATCCAGCGTCTGGTGGGCAAGCTCTTCAATGTTCAGCCCAAGACCAGCTGATCCCCATCACTCTTTGACGCCACGCCCCCAGTTTCAGTCTTCGTGGATTCGCTTCGTAGTAGTAACTAGCGACTGGAAACTGGGTCGAGCTAGCCTTTTTGCATAAGCTATTATAATCCACACTCTCTTACTTGAATATGTCTGTAACATTCCCTCGTCGGTTGAGGAATCCAGTCAGAGCCTTTCAGTGTACACCTGGATCTGGGCTGGATCCACCCTTTCAGTGTACACCTGGATCTGGGCTGAATTCCAGATCCGGTTGGATCCACGCTTGGATTTCATCCGGATCTAGCGCCTACGACCCCGTCCCAATTGGGTCAGTACAGTTCGGGCTCTCGAAAGCTCGTGCTTGAAATCAAGCCGGACTCTTCGCACGTAAAACGTCACTCTTTATGCATAAACATTTACTCCTTCCTCCTAATCCACCCTTCTCCTGTGGATTCGTCTTCTCTTTCTTTCCGATATGACCAACTCACATCAGCGATCCTCCCCTTCCGACCCCCACCCTTCCTGTGGGTCCTTCTTCATCCTCCCATCGACATGACCAACTCACATCCATGGATCCGCTTCCTACTCTTCTTCATGAGACTGCATCACGCCGAATCTGTTACGATTCGTACGATCCCGCAAGAAATCATAGGGTAATGCTCCACAGTTCAGATCTGCCTCGTCTACCCAACTGGGCTCGTCATATCCACGCCAATACACCAGAAATTCACGATAAATCCGTCCGTACCTAGTTCGCTTCCCTGACCTCATGTCGGTGATCTTCTCGACTTCGAACTCGTCGGCTTCGAGATCCACATTCCAACAATCTTCCGGTAGGCGGACTTCGTCGAAATCTACCCGGTCGGATCCATCCACCGAAAGACGGGTTTGCGGCCGATCCGGATATTCCTTGACCAACTTCAGCTTGGATACGTGTACTACAGGGAACAAGCGATATTCGGTACCTGCCGATTCCAGCTTTACCGCAAGTTCTCGTATCTTTTCGCTCACCCGAAACGGTCCATGCCATAGATGGGCCAATTTGCGGGCGTACCCTTCTTTCACTCGATCCAAATAAAGCCACACCTGCGATCCCACTTGGATTTGATGCGGACGGGCGTCTTCGTTGTGTCGATCCGCTCGATCCTGTATCGCACTCCGTAGCCGTTCGTTCACTTGGGATCTGGCTTGCCAGTAGTATTTCTGGACTTGGTATCGCCATCGTCTTGGATCTCGGTTTCTCTTCTTGGTGCTACATACTGGAATGGCCGCTTCTAGGGTGGATTTGGGATCCCACCCATGTACCAAGTAAAATGGGGTATCACCCCGGATCCTGTCTTCGGCGGTGTTCATCGCGAAGGGGAGTCGTTCTGCGTACTCATCCCAATCCCTCTGATCCAAATCCTGGACATACATCTTGAGTGCCCTCGTGATCGTCTGCACCATGCGCTCGGCCGACCCGTTAGCTTGGGGACGATATGTCATGGTTGCCCGCTGTCTCTGCCCCATAATCCGGTTGAAAGCTCGAAAGAAATCAGACATAACGCATGGCTCCCGATCATGTCTAATCATCTCACTAGCCCCAAATCTTCGGAAAACGCACTCCTCGTACGATTCGGCAATGGTTTGCGCAGTTCTAGACGCACTAGCTTTGGCTATCACGTATCCGGTAAACAGATCCACCCAAATCAACAATTCTGTGTTTCCTTTGAGCGACTTGGGCAACGAGGGGATGTGATCCATGGCTATGATTTGGAAAGGGTAAGTCGCTTGGACATTCCCAGGTGACTCCCCTTCGATTGTGGGCCCGCCCTTGCCTGTCTCACAATCCACACATTCACCGACATATCGTTGTACGCTCTTGAATAGTCCCCTCCAGTGGAAACATTCCCGGATCCGTTGGTAGATCCGACCAATACCCTGATGTCCACCTTCTAAATTAGCGTGATAGTGGCCGGGTGTAGCCATGCGAAAAGGCAGGCAAAAGCAGCAAGAAAGGAAAACGACGGACTTATTGACAGACGGGCAGACACGCTACAAGGTTAGAAGCGGAGAGAACTAGCGCTCTTGGGCGCCCGCTCCGCGGACGCTAGGGCATGGTTGGTGTAGAGAGGGTTGGCCACTTCCGCTGCGCTGCGGTGGACTTAGCGTTTCTACTTAGAGCGAAGCATTTGTATACTGTGATCTACTTAGGCTACGCTCCAAAACAACACCGTACATAATATCCTTAGTGTTCTCATGTTATGCCTCGCTGTCCGCCTCTGGAGCGTGTACTGCTAGCATTTCTTAAAATCACTTTTGGAAACATCACATATAAATATGTAGGTGTAGGACATCCTGTTGTAAGGTTTCCGGCATCACCAGTCTCATCAATCCATCCCGATCCTCGTTGACTCTCTTCGTGGGGGGGGCATTAGAAGAGCAAGTCATTCAGATCCACTGCGTAATCCGTAGCGATAATACTGTAGGATTTGGTATCCTCTCGACTCAGGTCTCGTACATCCCCCATCAGATACTTCTTTAGTCCCAAGATCCACGCTTCCTCGTTCTGTGCTTTGAGGATCCGCTCAACGCGGACTCCCTTCACAAATGTTCCTCGAGGATCTGGGGGCTGGATCCAATCCTTCCTCTGGACCTAGTGACAGCCATCACCTGGACTGTCCTTTTCCCGGATCCAACTACCACCACTTCGTCTAGTCGGCTCAACGTAACGAGATCCTGATGCTCGGCCTCTCTCTCCACTTCGACACCACATTGATTCCGTAAAGCGACACTGGCCAAGCTATCTGCACTGGCATTCCAATATCGCTTGACATGCACCAACTCGTGATTCATCCAACCACGCAGGTGGACCATCACTTTCTGCCGTAATAGTGTTAGGGCCGGGGCCTTGCAGTCAATCTCACCTCGCACCTGTCTGATCACCAAGTTTGAATCCCCACAAATCCCCAGCCTTTTCGGATCCTCTTCCTTTAGTAGATCCAAACCCAACAAGAGTCCGTTGTACTCCGCTTCATTGACGGTGAGGCTCTCCGCATAAGTGGATCTGGTCCGTACAACTTCCCATCCGAGCAGTCTCCACAGTATTGCGTTGTATGCTCCTCCTCCGCGTCGTACGCGAGCGGATCCATCGAAACTCAGGACGTACAGATCCTTATCCACCTGTACCGTCGGGATCGGGATATGGATCCGGTGTACAAATAATCTGAGAAATGATGGTGGCCAAACTGCCTCCGATGAAATCAATTTGGAAGAACGCGGAAGCGACAAAAAGTAAC
>NW_003303710.1:162259-164530 GCF_000142945.1 Phytophthora infestans T30-4 | reverse complement strand
CACCTCGCGGCCAGACTCCCAGGATCTCGTCTTCCCCTTTCGAACATTTCACTAATCTCCAGTGTCCAAGGTGAGAGTAAGGCTGCCCACTGTCCCTGTAAGCCGGTCGACTTGAACAACCAAGCCAGCGTAGAGTGTCGAGTCAGGATCCGGATGGATCTTCCCACCAGCAGGTTGTAATTTAGATCCAACACGCGCAGGAGCGCGAGTATCTCCTTCTCCACCGCTCCATAGTTCAGTTCATTCGGCTTCAGTGTCCGGCTGACGAAGGTGACTGGACGACAGACCCCCTCATGTTCTTGTACCAGAGCTGCTGAGACTGCCCAGTCACTGGCATGAACTATCACCGTAGATTGGCGTTCCGGGTCGAAATGGCGGAGGATGGGCGTATTCGCGATCCTGTTCCTTAGCTCCACGAATGCGTGTTGAGCTCGGATCCACCGAGGTTCCACCCTTTCCGAGTTCTGATCCGTCGTCTCTATCCTGATTGGAGCCTCTTTCCTTTGGTCCCGGGGCGGATCCAGCTCCTGTTTTAGGTCCTCTTCTGGCGTCGTACTACTTGGATCCCTTCGTTAATCCGACATCTCCAGGGCCAGAGCTTGTTGGATTTTGATCCGGACAGTTGGAGTGGTCATCGCAGCAAAATCTACCTCTCTCAAATCATATAGTACCGCAGCAAACAGTGCGTAATCCTCGATGAACCGACTGTAGTAATTCAAACTGCCCAAGAAGGATTGCATCGCCCGTAGCGACTGTGGGAAGGACAAGTCGGCTAACGAAGACAGGCCCTTAGGATTCGCCTCCAATCCCTCCTTGGAGACTCGATGGCCTAATTAATCCACCTTACGCATCCCCCAATAGCTGTTCACCACACTGATAGAGAGATTCCACTTAATACACGCCTCCAGTAGGGATGTCACTCTTTCGCACAACTGATCCCACGATTCCGCCGGGATTAGAATGTCGTCGATATAAGATCTGCGTCCTAACACAGACGGGGTCCCAGGATCCCCTGGCTCTCCTGCTTCGAATCGATTCACTTTCGTATGATCTTCCCCGGATCCACCCTTTTCGGGTTCCGGTATTCGGGTGAATCCATAGAGGGCGTTATCGATCAGGCGCTGGTAGATCTGGGGTGCGTTATTCAATCCGAACGGCATCCGGTTCCACTCGAACAGTCCAAATGGTGTGATGAATGCGGATATCGCGCGAGCTCGGTCCGTCATAGTCACCACCCAGAAACCACTGGCCATGTCCAGGGAACAGTACCAGAGCACTTTATCCAAATCTTCCAACAGCTCATTGATAAGAGGCATCGGATACACCATCAATCGAGTCAGGCCGTTAATTAGCCGGTAATCAATGCACATACGTATATCCACCCCGTTCTTCTTGATGATGATTACCACCGGAGATGCCCACGGGGATGTCGAGAAACGGATGATTTTGGCTTGCAGTAGGCCCTTAATCAGATCTGATAGTTTTTCTCGGAACTGAGGTGCCACCTTCCGCACCCTTTGAGCGATCGGTTTCGCGTCGCTGACATCGATGTCACATTTGACTCCGCGGGCGACGGCCGGTAATGCATTACCTTTACCAATCAGCAGATGTCGGCTTTCCCAGATTTTCTGACGTAACCGATCCACTTCCGCGGGCTCGTTTGCCCCTGGATCCACTTGGATATCGTCAATCGTGACCTCCTCTGTGGTCAGTGGTACCTCCGGGATTACCGCCAGGCCATCCCCGAGATCCTCGGCGTGTAGATCCCCGCCTTCATGGTCACAGACTTGTTCATCTTCCGTCTTCGTCGGATCCATCATTGGATCCAAACACCGCGACCCTATTTCCCCTGGCAGTCCTTCTGTCTTCGTGGGATCGGGTACCCTGGGATCGGGGAAGCCACCAGTTGGATCTAGTCGATCCTCTAGCGAGTTTAAACCCGACGGTTCTGGTTTGACTAGTGTTGCCACGCTCGATAAGGATCCAGGCACTTTGTCCCGTGAAAAGGTAGGATCCACTTCTAAGGTAGCGGGATCTGGCGACTCGGCTTCCGCTCTCTGCGATCCTCCATCCACCAACCCTGAGCTATCTAGGGGCCGGCTCTGGGGATCCCCCCCGGTCTTGGATCCAACCTCCACCGCTTGGATCTCAATCCGACGATCCCTCTGTAGGATCTTTCGCGGAGTTGGGTATGAAGGCCGATCCACCAAGGGGCCAGTTGGCTCCGCCAGGGCCTCCTCTTCTCCGAGAGATTCAATCTCGGTAGTCGCC
>NW_003303710.1:123168-158941 GCF_000142945.1 Phytophthora infestans T30-4 | reverse complement strand
GGCGGACCTTTCTCCGGTGATGGACTTAACTCTGGCAAAGAGGTCCCGCGTCGCGGACACTATGAGATCCAAGTCTAGCTCGAAGATATCCTCTGCGTCGAACACACCAGCTACGATGCCTGACTCCGTAAGCAAACGTAATAGATCTTTGACTGCCACCAACGTGTTCGTCGTTTTCGTTGGTGCTCTCACCGGTTGATTTGGATCTTCGATCTGTCGTGGTATCAGGATCCGCATGACAGGATCTTGATGCAGAAAATCGCGTAGAGCTTGGTGGCTATACACAAACTCGAGATCCTTGTCGGACCAGCTCGACCTGGGTCCAGCTTGGTCTTCTTCCGACTCTGGAGCTTGCATCCTCTTCCGCGTAGTCCTACTCGTTTTCGTCTTCTTTCTCGTTTCTTCGACTAGCGGGCTTGGGTTTAGGTACGGTGTTGGCTTAACCGGTGAATCTGCAAATGCATACCGTTTCGCCTTCACTTTCCCTTGTTTTGTTAGCGGATCTTGACTTGCGTCAAGATCCGCAGGGGTCCCCGAGGGGACCTGGGGAGGATAGAGAGGTTTCTCTTCTAGATCCGGATCCGGATCCACCTCTCTTCCGTCGACAGAGTTCCTCCCAAAACTTCATCGATCCGCGGATCTTGTTTCATTCAGCAGCGTCTTCGTCGATCCGACCTCCGATGACACCTCTTCCCCTGGCTCAATCTTCACTTGAGCATCTTCTTGGGACTCACGATGAAATCCCGAGTCACCAAAAGATCCGGGCACGCGCACCATTGTGGTGTAGCGGGATCAGCAAAATCTGTGAGATTGCTGGATCCAACTTACCAACTGCGCCCAGACACCGACTAACGGAGGGGGTCCTTCGAGAATCCGTGTTCTGCTGAACTTTCCTCACCTTGTGTACCCGTCGGTAGGGCGGGATCTTGCTCTCTCGGTAACTTCCGAAGCGTTCAAGTGGCGAAGCTTGAGTGTCTTGGCGAGACGTGGGGATGGGGTGGAGCAGCAGTGGTAAAATCTTCACTCTGCGTCCGTGGTTGGTTCTGGATCTTAAGCGAATAATCGAGTTTAAGGGGATCCAGGGCCTAGATCGTGGATCTGGCCGTAGGGTTGCCTTGCGGGTGTGTTCCCTTGCCTTTGTAGTTTCGTTTGCGTCGTACTTGCCGCCTCCTGTGACGGGATCTTGAGAGTTGAGAACCTCTAGGGTGTAACCGACCAAGTAGTAAATTCGGTTAACCTGTCGGATCTGAACAAGTAAAGGAAAAGCTCACTAGGTTGTAGGATCTGGCCAATGTATTATCCAGTTATCACTACCAACACTAGATTCGCAATTCCCAACCTTCTCCTAGCTCGTACGGCCAATGTAGTTCCGGTTCTTGAGGGCAGGAAGGCACTTGCGTGTTACTGTGCAAATTGAGGTCTGTATTGATATTTAAGCCTATACCTGCCTGGATTTCTACCTTCTATGTCTTTCACTTTTTAAATCCCTTACCAGGCTCGGCTGCATGTCCCTTCTTCCCTTGACCCATCATCCCAGCTGTATTATCTTCAGATCCACCGGATCCATGGCGTAATCATTATGGTCACCCTATTATGGGTACACTCATCCGGATCCAGGTCGCTTGGATCCACTTCACTGTAAGTGTACACTCGTCGTGGATCTGAGCTCTCCAATCATCCAACATCATCTCGCAACCGTCTGTGATCTCCATTGTCCCACGAAGGTTCGAGATCCACTGCATACATCATCCCTGTACCCTGGATCCAGGTCCCTCTATGCGGGATCCTCCCTCCTTGGATCCGAACTCGGAAGTATGGGATCCGGGGCACCTCGCGGTGGATCTTGACTTCTTGTTAGCCGTGGCTACTAGATCCACCTTCAGAGGGCACCTACCATCACCCGTTCATAGGATCCACACTCGATTCACTCTTATATATTATATCCCATATCCATCTAAGTGAATCCGGTAAGGGTGGATCCGAGCTAAGTCTTGGTGGATCTTGCCTTCTCGTACATCGCTCATACCAGATCCATCGTCATTTCATACGGGGTGCTGTCGTCATGACTAATCCACCACAGGCAACTTGCATCCGTGCCAGACAACCCAAATCCTCTCCAATCGCTTGAAATTGTCACTGATTCAGGATAGTGACCCCGCGTCAGGTCCATTCTCTTATTTCTGAGAAAGCACTTCACCACACAGGCTTTCGGCGCATTCGGAATTTTGCCTCGACCCCAGATGCTTCCCCTAGTACCCTTCCTCCTCGTCACCACACCGTCACGGGCACTTCGCGTGGCAAGCCGCCCCGGAAACTCAAGGCCGTCTGGAACGTCGACTCGTCCGACTCCGACGGTTTCTCCCACGATGATATTACGGCCGACGAGCGCTTCTGGGTCGTCATGCGCGACATCCTCGCCGCGAACGCAAGCTCCATCGGCCTCGAGTTGCTGGACGACATCGCTGCGGCAATCCTGGACAACGCGGGAAAGGCCGCGGACGCTTTGACGGGACCGATAGTGATCATGCCCAAACCGCCTCGTCAACCTACTCGCGGAAAGCCGCCTCGGCACCCACGCTTCACGCAGGACGGCCGTTTCCCGCTCAAGAGTGCCAGTTCCGGCTCAGTGAAGAAGAAGACGGTAACGGAGAGTCCTCGCTCCGGTAAGAAGCGTCAGAGTCACCCCTGGTCGTCGTATGTGCTACCGTTCAAGCTGACGCCTTCCCCAATTGTCGACGATCTGAAGAGGATCTACAACGAAGCGGCCGATCTTGGTCAAGAACCGTACCAGCTACCCTATCCGTGGCCGGGTTCTCACTTGTGGTACAACCCGCAAGAGTATCCCCACGTGCACGCTTCTCACTGGCGTTTCTGGAATGAGAACCGCTCCAAGTTCTGGGACTGGCAGCCAAACGTCCCGTTGAAGATTCCCAACGCCCAGACTCAGCGTCGCAAGGCCAAGATGGCGGCAGTGGTCGCGCGTCTGGTTTCTGAGCATCTGCATCGAGACTTGGGGCTACTTCGGCTTTCTCCGGTTGTTCGAGCGCTGCGCTCACCGACGTCGTCTCATGTCGATGGGGGGACAGCCGGGTCGGAACTCTCCAGACGCCAAGTCCTATAACGGTCCGGTTATCGACAACCTTTCCAAGCTCTACTCGCGTGACTCGGGAGCGTACTCGCGTAAAGGGAAGGACGCTCTTAAACCGCTCCGTATCGATGAGGGAGGCTTCACGACCATCATTGAGTTGTTGGAGCGCACCGGGGCCCTTGACCCGAACAGTTCGAAGCCGGACAGTCAGCCCACGGACCGAGCTCTAGCGCTCGTTCTACTAGACATGAAGTCGAAAGAGGACCACGAGCCCCATTGGGTGGGCGACCGGTCGAAAGGGGTCTAGCACGCGCTGAGCCACTGTCCTTGACTCCAGAAGATGTCGGCTAAGCTCTCCCGCGAACGGGAAGGAGGAGCTCTTCGGACACCCAAGGTAACTCCTCTTGACTCGTCCGAAGCGGACTCCGCGGGATATGCGGCTTACGAACGTACCGGCGGTACTTACACGGCGGTCTGGGAGGAAGCGAGGGAGGAAGAGTCATCTTACGAAGAAGACGAAGCCGAGAGTGACTCCGAAGGCCTCCGCCCCGCTAAGAAAACGCTGCGCCTGTCTTCAAGTTCGGATGAGAGTTCTGAGGACGACAAGCGTCCCAATAAGCGTCTGCAGCTCTCCCGTAAGCCTCTGACGCCGAAGGCGCGCGCAAAACGTTCCCGTTCTCTGTCACGTAGTTCCTCATTCCTGAAGAAGGCTCAAGTTATATCGGCGCGCAAGCGGTCTTCTTCACCCCCACGATCTAAAGGCAAGCTCAAAGCGCGCGCCGCATCGCCTAGACGTTCGCTTTCCCCTCCGCGGTCACGATCGAGATCACCTGTGCGCAAGAAGTCTCGGCGGTCACGCTCGGAGGAGCGTTTGGCTTCCTGCTCGAAATCTCCGACTAGGTCTTCGGCCACTAAGGTGAGTAAGGAGCCTCGGCGTGTTTTAAGGGATCGCCCTCATACGCGAAGGGGCACAAAGTCACCCACGACAAGCACACTGACATCACTACAACGACTCATTCGCCAAACAAAACGTCGCGGGACGGTACGCGCAAGCGTTCGCAGTCGCGTTCAGCGTCTTCGTCGAAGCAAGTAGTGTCATAAAGGAGACTTTCGGCCTCGCGGTCTCCGTCGGCACCTAGGAAGCCGAGCTCACCGGGAGAGCGCTCCGCCCCACCTCGCCGGCGAAGGAATCCGACAAAGCAGCTTAACGTAAGGCCACCAAGAAGTTAGTGATCCGTAAGAGCCCAGAACCGTTCCGACTGGACGAGCGTAGGTGTAGTAGTATCGTCCTCTAAGTTTCTTTTTGTTATTCATCCGTGATTCATCCATCGTTTATCGTTTTTGTTCTTCATCTTGGAACTGGGATTTTACTTTTCAGCAGGTAGTAGAGTAGTCACTCGTAATGTAGAATCCAAAAATATAGAGAGAACAATAAGAAGTGTTCCTCAGAACACTTCCGAGGAAAACTGGGTCGAGAGTTTACTCTGGCTCAATCGACCAGTCCGTCACGACTATTCTCTCCTAGAAGCAGTTCCTCTTCGTCCACAGCGGCGTTAGCATCTTCTAACCGCGTACTGCGACGCAATTCAGGTAGGCCCTCTTCCCGACGACGGGCTTCTTCAAACGCCTTGATTAGTGCGGCGTAGGTGGGGAACAGAGTGTTCTGAGGTCTCCAAAGAGTCTCATAGGTGGCCAGCAACACTAGGAATTGTTCTTCTCGGTTTTTCTTGCGTCTAGCGATTATGTCGATCACCGGGCAGAGAACCCCAGTCAGGGCTGTTTCTTCCCCTCCAATCAAGAGTTTTTTTACAAAGCTAGTAGACGGGGGATCTTCTTCCGACAAAGGCCCGTCGTCGTCGGTCCCAGGACGCGTCTGTACTCCATCAGGTACTTCGGACGAGAACGGCCTGCTCCACCGCCCTTGGAAACGCTTCAAACGATTTACGTTAATAGTCACTACTCGGTTAGGGTGCGTAGGAATAGCCACGCGATAGGCGTTCTCTACCACAGTCCCAACCACACGGTAAGGGCCATGCCACGCGAAAACGAGCTTCTTTGTGATCTTCTCTCCGCGACGAGCCCGGGAGTACTGATAGACATACACTGGGTCTCCTTCCTTGAACTTAACTGACACTTGGTTACTCAGTCGTTGTTCGTGTCGGCCCTGGGCCTTCAAGAGTTGGCGTTCCACTAGGCGTCTCGTATCTCGTAGAGACAGGAATAGTTTTCGGCGGTAACTGGCGACTTCGTTACTCTTCCATTCGCTGTTCGTGTTAAGAAACGCGAGGTCTAGAGGTAACTCAGGGTCCCGGCCATACAGGCTGAAGAACGGAGAGTCTTTAAGAGCCTCGTGGTAAGACGAACGGTATGCGAACAGTACTCGGGGTAGATACAAGTCCCAGTCGTTCTGAGCTTCGTCGACGTACATCTTCAGCGTCCCAATCAGCGTACCATTAAAGCGTTTGACTAGACCGGGTGATAAGCATCACCAAATAACCTTTTGATTCCGAGTGTTACGTAGAAGGATCAAGCTAAACTAGATATGACGTTGGAGCCTTGGTCGCTCAACAGCTTCAAAATTTCCGGGAACGCTATGCCGCGAGATCACCTCGTTCACCATTATTTCCACGAACGGCACGGTGTCTAAGCGAGCCACGAGGAACGCTTCGACCCATCGGGTAAAGTTGTCGGCGAAGACGAGTATGAACTTGTTGTCTCGAGGAGTAGACACTAGGGGACCTATTGCATCCACCACCAGTAGAGAGAAGGGCCCAGATAGTTCTTGTACGGGCATTCTCTGCATCAGGCCGTTCCTCCAAGGGCGATAGCCTTCATCACTGCCGCAAACGGTACATTCATATTCGGCCACATCCTTCTTCCAACCGTGCCAGTAAGCGTGCTTGCGTACTTTGTCGAGCGTCTTTGTAACTCCGTCATGCGCAGCGAGTACATCCTTATGGCAGTGATGTAGTACTGTCGATATGAAAGGCAGGGAATCACGGGCACTTCAAGGGTAGCCGCGGGTCCGGCTCGAGCTTTTAAGTGCACGCGACGCGTGAGCACACCGAGTAAGGAGCCATCAGTAGGATCTTAGTGCGCATTTGAGGGTCCAGAGCTAGAGCTCCATCGCTTAGGAATACTATCATAGCTTGGATCCAAGGAGTCCTCTTCTGTTCTTCCACGAAGCGAGTTTGTTGTAGTCCGAGCACATCAACCGGGGACACCAAGAGTTGGTCGGTAGTGTCTTCCTCGTCGGGTGACACTACCGAACTAGCGTCGCGAGCGTTCCCTAACAAGGATCCCGTAGGGAGTGAAGTTGGGTCGAGGGGCTCAGGCTCCCCGACTTCGACGGTACTAGGGGAAGATTCGTCAGCATCATGGAGTAGTTCCGCGATGGAGATTGCGTTGATGGTTTGGGTGTAAAGCCTAAAGAGACCATCCACATGACTCATAGATGTACTGGGCTTGTGGAGCACCTTGAAGCGCAGTTGAGATAGCTCCATGGCCCACCTAGCCAGTTTAGCGTTACTCGTGCGGTTAGTTTTGCTAAAAACCCACGCCAAGGCTTTGTGATCCGTGTACAGGTCGAACTTGCAGCGATCCAAGAAGCGGCGAAACTTGCGAGTGGCCCATACAATACCCCGATAATCGATTTCCGAAGTGCCATCCTCCTTGTGGACCCAGTTCCTCTCAGAGCCAACTAATAGTTTACTCGCATAGGCAACGACTCTCTCGCGCCCGTCCACGGTCTGCATCAAGCACGCCCCCTCGGCGAGTTTGGATGAGTCCACGTATCGATGAAAACGCTTTGGAAAGTCAGGATACACTAGGATAGGAGGTTTCACTAGCTTACGCTTGAGCTGCAGGAAAGCGACTTCGCAGTCGTCGCTCCAAAGGAACCGAGCTCCCTTCATCTTGAGCCGTTCTATCGGGGCCGATATGGCTGCGTACCCCGGGATGTACCGCCTGAAGTAGCTAGGCAAACCTAGGAACGCTCTCACAGTGTGCAAGTCGTGCGGTCTTAGCACATTCATCACCGACTTGACTTTCTCGGGGTTGGGCAAGATGCCAGAAGGAGTGACGATGTGTCCCAAGAACGCTACTTGGTCACGAGCCCACTTACACTTCTTCGTCTTGAGCTTGAATCCAGCGGACCGGAACCCCCCCAAGACTTGTTTTAGTCGTACCAGGTGAGTGGGAAAGTCTTCGCTGAAAACCATGCAGTCATCGAGGTACACTAGACAAGTCCTCCACTTAAGGTCGACCAGCACTGTCTCCATCAGACGTATGAAGGCCGTAACAGCATTGCACAGTCCAAAAGGCATCATGAGCCATTTGCAGAGGCCATATTTTCAAGTGAAGGCTGTCTTCTTCGCATTCCTCGCTGCCATCGGGACGTTCCAGTAGCCGGACGCAATGTCCATCGTAGAGAGCAGTTTAGCATTTCCTAGCACATCCAGAATATCGTCAATGAGTGGCATCGGGTAGCAGTCTTTGATAGTGACGGCGTTCAGTCTTCGATAGTCGATGTAGAACCGTATTCCGCCATCAGGCTTGCGGGTCATAAGCACAGGGCTCGCCCAAGGACTATGACTTTGAGGATCGTATGTGTTCTTGGTTCAAGTACTCTTGTATTTCGGACTCCATCACGTCTCCTTCCGCCTTGGACACTCGGTATGGGGTTGTTTTATAGGCTCCAGTATCGATTGAATACTCGAGTAGACTCGTACGTCCGGGGCGCATCGAGGTCTCGACGAACATGTCCCTGAACGGTTGGAGGAACTTCGTGAACAGTCCCTTTTGTTGGCTCCCCAGCTTAAACTCTTCCAAGTCGACTTTGAGCTCCTCCTTGAGTACCCGATCCAGACCGGGTATGGACTCCTTCGCATCTTCGGCCGTAGTACTAGAGGCGCTAATGACAGCGTGTACGCATTGGTCTTGAGCTTCCCGGTCCATTGTCTGTGTCTCGCCAGACAGCGCAGCCTCGCGTTTAATGCTCGCAGTATTTCCTAGTTGAGACGCGGTCTCGGGGATCACCGTAATGTGGTGAAGTGCTTTCTCAGAAATAAGAGAATGGTCCTGACGCGGGGTCACTATCCCGAATCAGTGACAATTTCAAGTGATTATAGAGGATTTGGGTTGTTTGGCACGGGTGCAAGTTGCCTGTGGTGGATTAGCCATGGCGAGCAGCACCCCGTATGGAATGACGATGGATCTGATATGAGCGATGTACGAGAAGGCAAGATCCACCAAGACTTACCTCGGATCCACCCTTACCTGGATTCACTAAGATGGATATGGGATATACTATACAAGAGTGGATCGAGTGTGGATCCTATGAAGGAAGGATGGTCGGTGCCCTCTGACGGTGGATCTAGTAGCCACGGCTAATGAAGAGTCAAGATCCACCGCGAGGTACCCCGGATCCCATACTCCTGAGTTCGTATCCAAGGAGGGAGGATCCCGCCTTGAGGGACCTGGATCCAGGGTATAGGGATGAGGGATACAGTGGATCTCGAACTTTCGTAGGACAACGGAGATCACAGACGGTTGCGAGATGATGTTGGATGATTGGAGAGCTCGGATCCACGGCGAGTGTACCATTACAGTGAGGTGGATCCAAGCGACCTGGATCCGGATGAGTGTACCCATAATAGGGTGACCATGATGATTACGTCATATATCCGGTGGATCTGAAGATAACACAGCTGGGATGATGGGTCAAGGGAAGAAGGGACATGCAGCCGAGCCTGGTAAGGGATTTAGCAGATGAAAGACATAGAAGGTAGAAACCCAGGCAGGTATAGGCTTAAATATCAATACAGTCCTCAATTTGCACAGTATCACGCAAGTGCCTTCCTGCCCTCAAGAACCGGAACTACATTGGCCGTACGAGCTCCGAGAAGGTTGGGAATTGCGAATCTAGTGTTGGTAGTGATAACTGGATAATACATTGGCCAGATCCTACAACCTAGTGAGCTTTTCCTTTACTCGTGCAGATCCGACAGGTTAACCGAATTTACTACTTGGTCGGTTACACCCTAGAGGTTCTCAACTCTCAAGATCCCGTCACAGGAGGCGGCAAGTACGACTTAAAGGACAACACAAAGGCAAGGGAACACACCCGCAAGGCAACCCCACGGCCAGATCCACGATCTAGGCCCCGGATCCATAAGCTCGAATATTCGCTTAGGATACGGAACCATCCACGGACGCAGTGAAGATTTTCCACTGCTGCTCCACCCCATCCCCACGTCTCGCCAAGACACTCAAGCTTCACCACTTGAACTCTTCGGAAGTTACCGAGAGAGCAGATCCCGCCCTACCGACGGGTACACAAGGTGAGGAAAGTTCAGCAGAACACGGGTCATCGGGGGACCCCCTCCGTTAGTCGGTGTCTGGGCGCAGTTGGTAAGTTGGATCTGGCAATCTCGCAGATTTTGCTGATCCCGCTACACCACAGTAACACTCGCCAAACTAGTACTTCTCTTGATGACGGCGTCCTCGATGGAGGGGTTACACACTTCCACGATCACTCGGTCGTTATACATCGTGAACAGAGTTCTAGCGACTTTAATGGAGTCATCCAGCTCGGCAAGTCCTTCTACGAGAACGGTGGCCCCGTCAACCAGTTGACCCTGAACCTCAGCGACCACGAGAGCTTGTCCACCAGGGCGGATTCGAACAGTAGACGAGATACGTGACAGGTAAGATTTCTCCACTCGAGGAGATCCTAGGGGATACCTCACCCGTGTCTTTCAGCGTAACAGTGTTCTCATCCACGTCTATCATTGCTCTGAAGTATTTGAGTGCGTTGGTGCCTAGGATGGCGTCGACGTGCAGCTTATGTACGACGGCAAACGGCATTCTCCTTTTGACGGATCCCAACGTCACGGGCAAGTAGATGACTCCTTCGATAACGAGCGTAGACCTGGACACAACGTTCAGACTACCAACATACGGTAGAGAGGGGAGTTAGTTAAGCCGAGACGCTTCAGTACACGCCGGTGCACTAGCCACGCTACGGCCCCAGAGTCAATGAGAAGCTCGGCCGGGAGGTTCTCGATAAACCCCCACGATAGAGCTTTCACGCCTCCCACTGATCCGATCACCCGCTTGCCGAGGGGGACCCTCGGACGACCCCGTCTTCCGCTTCAGCTGACCAGTTTCTTGTAGCGCTCGGTACTTTCACCAGGCCCGGCTTGAGCCGGGCTCCGGGGCGTCGGCGACGACGTTCACATAGCCGTATAATCCGTTCTCCGTATCTCGGGAGGAGCAGTTCGAACTGAGGGCTTCAGTACTGTCGTTGAACATAGAGGAACAGTCGAAGCTGACTTGCTTCAGTTTAGGAGAGTGCTTAGGGCCAGGATTCTTTCAACGACAGAGTCGGCAAGGTGATCTCCTCTCGAGGATCTTTAAGCGTAGTTGATCAGCGTTCTTCTCGTAGAGGTCCGAGATCTTCTTAGTTACTAACTCCTTCAACCGCGAATCGGAGGGAGCAGCGAGGCGCTCAAATAGTTCTTCGGTCCTGGTTAGGAGGTCTTGGAGCTAGTAGGGGGCGGGGAGGCGTCTTTCGTCTCTTCTTCCTGCGATTCTTCGCCAATACACCCTTCACACCAGCCGTCTCTGCTTGAAGCTTCAGACTTTACGAGGAAGTATACCGCTCGCCTCACCACGGCACGCCAAGGGTCTGGTACGGTTCCTCCATAGACCAGTAAATCGAGCTCGGCTCGGCTGAGGTCAGAGGGTCTCTCAGGAGACCCTTCCGGAGCCAGCGCGATATTATCTTCCGCTACGGAGGGGTCCACGGGACACACTTCTCCCGGCTGATGAGGTATCTTCAACTCCGGGTAGTGTACAATCTTCTTATGCACATCCTGCCACGAGAACCTCTTCGTCGAAGTCCCGCCTCCTTCGTCTCGGTAATCCGAGTCGCTCGAAGTCACTGAGCTGATCAGAACCGGCGACTCCTTTTTGAAGTTACGGTTGGCGCGCTTCGCCTCACCGGAGGAGGCCAGCGTCTTTTAGAACCATTCCAGCCAGTACTCCGGAGTAAACAGTCGATCGGGGGAAGAATCTCGGGTCCTCGCTAGTTTCTCTTCAGGGATGTCGAGCAGGACACTCAATTCGCCAAGCGACAACTCCTTCGACTGCTCCGCGTTTTTGACCAACCGGCGTTTTAGTTCTACCTCATCAAGCGGGAACAGTCGGTCTTCGAGTTCTTTGTCATACTCTTCTTTCTCTTCGGCCAGCTCAGAGGGTTCTCCGTTTTCCAAAGCGTCCAGTTCTTCCTCGGTGAACACTCTCGCGAATGAAGGCTCCTTCTCGGGTTCATCCTTTGTAGGACTAGGAAGGGCGACGTCCTCAGAGACTGTGACACTTGCTCCGTAGTTCCACACTCTTCTCGGGGTGGGCTTTCGAGTGCCTCCGTCACGTCTTTGGGTAGCTCTTTTGTAGCAGGTGGTCTTTGGACTCACCCTTCTCCTCATCTAGCTCTAGTCTACTCGAAAATACACTCCCGTGGTTGTTTGGCGTCGTCGGGTAATCTCGTTCCGCCGAGGACGCCTGAGGTCGCGGCTCCTCCGCTTCCCCTTCCTTGATTAGTTCTCCTCTCACTGTTTCGCTTTTGCTTTCTTGGTCTTCTCTCGTAAGTACTCCTTGGTTCGCACTCCAACGTTCGTCAATGTTCGCGGCTACCGAGAGACCGTCCCATACGGGTCTCGATCCTTCCTTCGTTGCACACGCTTCTTGTTCGATCCTCCAACTGCCGACTGTTATTGGGGCCACCGACGCACCGTTCCATACTGGCTCAGTTCCTCCGCCATTCACAAGCGGTAGTTGTTCCTCAGTCCTCGTCAGATACTCTTCAGTCACAGTTATTTCACTTTCTCCCAGCAAGGTGGAACTCATTCCACCCACAACAGGACACACTTCATACCTCTCGGTCGACTCTCCCGCTGAGTAAAGTGTTTCCGTTTGTGTCGATTCAAAGACAAGAGGAAGGAGCGACACTCCCTTCCTCTCCTTCTCGTCCCCATCACCGCTGGTTGGGCGCTTGTCCTAGGACGGGTGCCGTCGCCGTCGTGGCCGGTACACCGAGTCTCTTCAGCGACGTCTTCAGAGGACACTCAGCTAGAATGTGACCCGGCTCATCACACAAGAAGCACCCTCTACCGTTCCTCGGCTGGGTGTTTCGGAATCCGCTAGGAGGGTCACGCTCACACTCAGCACCGATGCGGCCCACCTCCTTACAGTGAGGACAGGTAGCTTTGCCGCGGCGACAGTGAATTCGACTACACCCCAGAGTGTGACACGAGAAGACCATCTTGAGTGCGCAAGTCAGGTCCCACGCGAACACCCCTTATAGGCGTAATAGGAAGCGTTCCGTTAGGTTGATAAGGCAGGGAAGCGCTCGGTTCAGGAGGAGAGTACGCTGCAGCCACATTCATCATCGAAATAGCATAGGCGGCCGCCATGGGACGCTCCAACAACTGCTGTTGTTGTTGAAGTTGCTGATGCTGCTGTTGAGCGAGTAGATTCTGCGTCTGCTGCATCATGTTCATCATGCGTTCGAGGACAGCGTTCTCTTGGGAAGCTCTAGGGGACGGTACATTATCGAACTCGGAGTCATCTTCGACAGGACGATGCATGTTCTTGAAGAGCAACATGACCACAGCCGCAGGGATGGAGTCAATCATGGTCGTGGTAAGAGCGTTCCTCCAATCCCGGTTCCGGGGTCCCGACAAGAAGTACTGGTAACGCATTTGAGTATCGTAGCACTGTGCATCGTCGCAGAGGCTTGAAATTAAGTCACCCCACACTTCGGCGGACATACCCCGGGGTCACTTAGGGTTCTTAAGGCTCTCGATCAGTTGCAACGGGGTTTGACTGATGAACTGGTTGTGAAACCGAGTTCTCAGGGCCTTAAAGCTGTTGATGCGCGAGTACATCCACCAATCCTTGCCGACCTTGCCCTTCAAGCACTCCCGGAAAGCACTGAGTCGTAGGGGTTCATTCAATCCGATAGCTGCACTTTCGAAGGCTTCCCAGAACGATCGAGCCTTTTCCACAGACGCTTCTTCCGAGTAGAACGGTTGAAACATACGGATAGCGTTCCGGATGTTAGTAGGCATTCCGTACTGGCCACTAGTCGTTGAAGGTGTGTTACCATACGTCGGTGAAGCGTAGTAGGAGTACCTTCCATAGCCACCGTACGCGAGACCCTGTTGAGCTCCGACAAAGACCGTAGTTCATATGTCTCCTCGGAAAGCTCCGGTTGTCCCAGTAGGGCCGGTCCCGTACGCGATCCCACCGGTAGTCGAAGTTCGAGACCCCGGAGCCTGAGTAGGGACTCGAGCGTTAGGAGCTGAGGCTTGAGCGGGAACACTTTGAGGTGCGGGAACCGTTACTGCGGGAGCGTTCCCTACTCCACCTTGCAGGCCACCAGTAGGCTGCAGACTCCAAGGAGGAGCGTTAATGGTTCGCTGAGGAACACTCGCAGGGAAGCACGTCCGCTGTTCTCAGGGACAGTCGGTAGAGAGAAGAACGGGTTGATATCTTGTCCATACGCCGTAGTTGGGGTCTGAATAGTGAAACCTTGGTAAGACGGGATCGCAGTCCTCACCCGAGTCGTTGGAGGGGGAATCCCCAAGTGACCGTCCCCATCGGTTCTCTCCATAGCTGCCGCTATCTCCGGGGGAGCCACAGACCTCAACCAGTTGAGGGAGTTTAGCCAGCCTTGCCCCGTACCTCGACCGCCTCCGCCGTCTAGGATTAACATCGGCCTTAATTCTTCCGTAGTGATGGTCGCGGGGACCCCGGAGCCTGAAGCGTCCGCGGGTGGCTTGATACCGGTACTCGAACCGTTCCCTCCTAGCCGGCTGGCGGCTTGGTCTACGATGTTCTGTACGTTTTGGAGGTCTTGGGTGGTTGACAGACTACGTCTCGTTCTTTAAGGTAGACTCCCAGTTCGACCTTCTGGAAGTGTCGCCCATGTCTTCTCCGGTGTTCGTAGATGCCATCTCGTCCGTGTGGTAGCTTCCTTCTTACGTCCCCAGCGAGTCTTCACTTGAATCGACACCTTCTCCAGCAAGCAGACTACCCTGCTTTCCGTCCAGATGTCATATACATCCCCCTTTTAAGGGTCGGGTAGTCCGCGGCTGTTCAGGGAGTACGGTCTCGTTCAGTGGCCGGAACGGTAGACAGGAGCACTTAAGATGAATATAAGCTTTTTTATTGACTTGGCTTCCACTTGAGTAGAAGGAGGTAAATAAAAGACTGAGAGCTAACAGGAAGAGAGGTCTAACACCTTCCCTTCCTCACATAGACTACACCACGTCTCTTACACTTGAACGAAGAGTACACCTCACCTGCCGTCCGTCCTCGCGGGACAGCAGGGAGCTCTGGGAAGGGACCCGATGGCGCTAGGTGTCTTAGTCCCATGTTGACTGAGAATCAGCGTTCCCGGACCACCCTATAAAGCCACTCTAACGGGCTCGGCCTGGGGCACGCGAGCCGTCGAGTCCAACGGAAACCATCCTGACGGGACGACCGGGCGAGGAGTAGCCACAGGACCTCGGGTCATTCCGTCGGGACGCACAGCTCCTGGAATGACCCCCTCGTTCCCGGGTACGGGACAGCCTGTGACGGGGTCACACAGCACCTTGCGCTAGAGGAAGTTATCTTCCGAGAGTATACAAACTCTCAGTGAACGGCAGCTCACAGGTCCCCTCTTTATTCAAAAAAGAGCGAAGTGACCTAATTAAGGTAGAATGTAAACTGAGTATATTTATAGGTAGATAAAGCTTGGGCTTAATACAAACTATAAGTCACCTATAGAAATGCAATGTCTTTAACCAGGCTGGCTTTGAACGACCTTGGTACGTTGTACCAAATATCCCGAAGTCTGACGTGTTATACTTCTGAAGTGTGACGTGTCACACTTCATGTAACCAGGGTACACTTAGGGCTACGTACCCCGTTACATCCTCCCCCACTTAGGTTCGGTTTACCTACCAATCAGAATGAAAAGGTGTTCGTCACAAACTCTCATTCTCAAAGTCGAAAACCATCGACTTGGCCGCGCGAGCGCGGCGGAGGCTCACTTCACAGTTAGAGCCTCGAGCAGCAGTATGTGCGCTCTTCTTCTAGGTCTCCACTTCGACCGTTTACCATGACTCGTGGTACAGCAAAGAGCGGTGCTAATACGCGCTCCAAGGCTGCTGCCGGTTAGGCGCAAGCCGAGAGCACTAAGCCTCACGGCAAAGGCTCGGCACTTAAGGAGGCTACTCAGGTGGCCTCCGAGGCGATCGGTACCTCGAATGACGCGGCTGTGGGCAAGCAAGCAAGCGCCGCAGCCCGTCGCCCTCGGCCTCTCCAGTCAACCGTCCGAATCCTCGGTTCGCTGAACGTGAGTTCGACTCTGGCAGTGAGGACGAAGCCGAGTCCGAGAGCACGCACGATGCTCCTGTGGGCTCTGCGGGAGGGCACAGACCAGTGCCCAGCGAGCACAAGGACGACAGCGTGCAGTCGCTCGCTAGTGATCAAGGTGATCACAGTCCCAGGACGTCTGTGCGCTCTGAGAGCCCGACCGTCAAGGCTAAGGGCACTCCCAAAGCTGCTAGCGATGAGGAGGAGAATCCTCGCAAACGTCTCTCCCTTGCCGAGGGTCTTGTGCGTGCTAAGGCCTCTAAAGCCGAAGGCGCCAAGCCCTCAAAGAAGCGTACAGCCTCTAAGTCTCCACTCCGCGAGGAGAAGGAGACTCAACACTCCCATCGGGGCATCTTCGACTCCTCGGATGAAGAGGAGGAGAAGGAGGAAGAAGAGGAGGAGGGTGCTATCGCTGAGCCCCGGGAGGTCACAAATGACCTCGACCAGCAGCAGGAGGATTTCCAAGCTGCTCAGCGTGTGCGTGGGGGTTCGGTGGTGGCACCCGTCAGCCAGAGAGCTGCCATCAACTCAAGAGGGTATTGGCCTCCCGAGGAGAGCTCTGGGGCTGACCTCTTCTTAGAGCTTCTCGTCGCTCCTCGTGGCCTTGTGGGCGGCCACACTTCTAGGGGCATCTACGAACGTGCCCTTGTTCAGAAGCAACAGTTGTTCGTTGACAACTTGGAGGCTGCTCGGTGTGTGCTTCTCGCGCCACGCCGCATCCCCCTTAAGGACTTCACGACTTGTCGTAAGAAGCCCGAGACCCGGGGTGGTATCTATCCTCTTTGGGGATACCCCTGGGCTATGCCCGAGAACTGTCCCACTTGGAGTTCTTGTGAGGACATGTTCTGGGCATGGGTGGAGTCTCTTAAGCACTCACCCACGGAGTTACGGGAACTCCATGAAGATCAGCTGCTGTCCCGCATCCTGGACCAGCGTGATCTTCGTGTTAGGTTTGCCTACTTGGTCAGCAAGCGCATGCTGCCAAGGGACATCCTGAAGCACGCGGCTTCCAGCGCTCATGATGAGCGCGGGTACGGAGTGTATTCAACGTCCATACCCCGTTCGGGCAAGAAGCCCCGGACTACTTATGAAGCTGCCGCCGCTTCTGTTCCCAGATTGCGACAGCCTTCGGGCAGTCGATCAGGAGCCGTTCAATCGGCTCCCACGAGATCTCATATGCGCGAGAACTGTCCCACTTGGAGTTCTTGTGAGGACATGTTCTGGGCATGGGTGGAGTCTCTTAAGCACTCACCCACGGAGTTACGGGAACTCCATGAAGATCAGCTGCTGTCCCGCATCCTGGACCAGCGTGATCTTCGTGTTAGGTTTGCCCACTTGGTCAGCAAGCGCATGCTGCCAAGGGACATCCTGGAGCACGCGGCTTCCAGCGCTCATGATGAGCGCGGGTACGGAGTGTATTCAACGTCCGTCCCCGTTCGGGCAAGAAGCCCCGGACTACTTATGAAGCTGCCGCCGCTTCTGTTCTCAGATTGCGACAGCCTTCGGGCAGTCAATCAGGAGCCGTTCAATCGGCTCCCACGAGATCTCGGAGTGGGCATAACCCCTTCATTTCACGAGGAGCTGTCGCTTACCGCGACGCCGTTGCTCCTGGAGGATCCGCTCCACGTGGATGTGAACTTCTCCATTCCGGTCAAGCAGGGGCGGAGGTGCCCTCGTACGAGTACGAGTACTCGGCACCTCCCGAGCGACACTTTCGTCCGAGCGCTCCGGCTGCGGTTCCGACACAGGGCCCTGCGGTTGACCGCCTCCGTCAACGTGTCCTCGTGCTTGAGATTGCACTTGGCCTTGGGACTGGCGGTGAATGGTCCGATGAAGCGGTGCTTCAGCTTGTTGCTGACGACAGCGCTGACAGTGTCAAGGTGTAGGTTCCTTGTGTCTAGTAACACTAAGTCCCCCACTTTAAATACACTTAAGTTTCCTCTTCCATGTTTGTCGGAGTTTATCTTGGGCCGCTGCCATGGCATCGCGGACCCTGCTGACAACGCTCAGCTTGGTATCTATACAGGATTCCACTTGTTTCCGCAGCGAAACTGGTCTCACATCCGAGACCTGGGAGGAAAGGGCTTTCCGAGCCTCTCCCCCACTTAGAATAGAGGAGTCAGTGTCTCCTCGAAGAGTGAGAGGCACTCTGGGGTGACGGAAGCCGTTCAAGTAGAACGGCGTGAGCCCCGTGGACGCGTGCACCGCGTTGTTGAGCGCAAACTCAACAACTGGAAGCTGCGTCGACCACGTACGTGGTGCTGCCGCGCACACACTGCGCAGAGTGTCCTCGAGCACTCGATTGACGCGCTCTGTCTGGCCGTCTGTCTGCGGATGGTCCGCAGTGGACATCTGCAGACGAGTTCCCAGTAAAGGGAACAGCGTTTTCCAAAACGCAGCCGTGAACCGCGGGTCTCGGTCCGAGACAATCGTCTCCGGGAGACCGTGATAGCGAAACACGCCATCAACGAACAACCTTGGGGTTTGTTCGCCCGTAACAGTAACGGGAACCGGAGCAAGATGTACCATCTTGCTCAGCCGACACACGAACACCAAAATTCCGGTGCTGCCGTGTCCGTCGGCGGGAAGCCCAAAGATGAAGTCAAGACTCATCGACTTCCAACAGTCAGCCGGTACGGGCAGGCTCTGTAGTGGAGCCGAAGCGTGCCCTGCGGGTTTGACCCGCTGACATGTTTCACATGTCTTAACGTATTGGGCGACCCACTTGTACATGGGGGCCCACCAGAAGACCTGAGAGACCGACAGAAAGGTATTCTCGCGGCCCAAGTGGTCGCTGGAGGGCGCGTCATGCGCCTCCGCGAAGATATCGAACTTCAGATCCTCGTCGTTGGGTACGACCACCCGTGGAGGTTCATTGGGCTCCACCCGGTAATAGAGGAGGTCATCCTTCAACTCATATCGGTGGAGCCGTGAGCGCTGTCGCGACGAGAGCCAGTCGGACTTCGCGCTCGTTCCTGCCATGAGGAACTTCACGATAGGCGCGACAGCCTCATCGTCCCGATACACCATGCGTATCCGATCATATAGATCCGTTGTCACCCGTGTGATGTGGGCCAACTCATAGTCAGGACGCCGAGAGAGGGCGTCCGCAAGCACGTTGAGCTTGCTCGGCTTGTACTCGACGCGGAAGCTGTACTCCGCGAAGAAGGACAGCCACCTCGCCATCCTTTGGGAGAGGTTAGGCGAGTTAGTCGCCGTCCTCAAAGACGCGTGGTCAGTGTAGATCACGAAGGGCCTCGGGCCCAGGAGGTGAACACGAAACTTCACTAGGGCATATTTCGTTTCCAGGAGCTCCTTGTCGTCGACAGGGTAGTTCCGCTCGGCGGCTTTGAGCTGCCTGGACTGGAACGAGATGACTCGTTCATGTCCAGCCGTGTCGGCTTGCAGCAATGCACACCCGATGGCGTAATCGGAGGCATCGCAGACGACGCTAAAACGGCTTCGTCTCGTCCGGCAGGGCCAGGACAGGGGCCTCATGGATACTGGCCTTGATGCTGTCAAAACCATCCTGGTGCTCTTGGTCCTAGTGCCAGTCGACGTCCTTCTGAAAAAGGCCCGACAAGGGCTTAGCAAAGCCCGCGTACCCTGCGCTGTACTTATGAAGGTAGTTGGCCAAGCCCAACCACTTTCGAAGATCCTTTTGGGATCGGGGCGTCGGCCATACTGCTATGGCCTTGGCCTTGTCTGGGTCAGCCCGAACGCCCACGTTGCTTACGAAGCAACCGAGAACTTTAATCTCTGGTGACGCGAAAACGCACTTGTCGATGTTGGCGTAGAGCTTGTTCGCTCGTATTACGGCCAACACTCGACGGAGGTGTCCTAGATGCACCTCCATGGCTGTCTTGTCTCCCTCGGCACGGCTATGGACGAATATGTCGTCGAAGTACGTCTGTACGATGGGCGGAACAGCTGCGTCACCAGGCGATTGAACGTCGCCGGGGCGTTAGACAAGCCCTGCGGCATGACGAGCCACTCCCAAAGCATGCCGCTTGGAGTGCTTATTGCGGTGAGCGGGATGTCACTCTCCCGCATTAGGATTTGGTAGTATCCGTCTACCAAATCCAGCGCACTGTACAGTACGCTCCCGGCCATGTTGTTTAACAACACATCCTTTCATGGGATTGGTGTTTGGGCCGGCACCGTTGCGTTGTTCAGCTTGTTATAAGCGTGAACCAGACGCCACTTTCCGTTCGGCTTCCGAACGCAGAAAGTCGGCGTCGAGTGCGGGGATTTCGACTCCCGCACCATGCCTGCCTTCGCTTTCGCGGCGAAGAAGGCATCAATGACCTCGCACTGTTCGCGCGAGAGAGGCCATTGCCTCGTGACACAATACTTTGTGCCGGGCACGAGATCAATCTCATGCCGTACGCCTCGATCCGGTGGGAGTTGGGTCGGTGGGTGTTTGTTCACCACGTCCGCATACTCCGTCACCAAAGGGTACACCGGATCCTTGGGGTTCTAAAGGATCTCAGAACCCAAGCGCGTCTGACGCGGCTTGTTTAGGTCTTCCAGGACGTTTTCGTCCAAGCCAGAGGAGGAGTTCAGTTCCTCCCGAGTGGTCTCAGGTCTCATGAGCACCATCTCAGCAATCTCTCCAGCCTTGAGGTTGGCCAGGAAAGACTCGACTGTCATTTCCTCGAGGTTCAGTATCTCTGCGACCTCTGGCAATGGTTCCAAGTGGACACCAGATGTCTCGACGGGTAAACCGGTCTCTCCATCGAAGATGTGATGACACTCTTCCACCGGCCTTGTCGGAGGAGCCCGGTCCCTGGACTCCGAGTCGCTTGAAGCGACGTCGATCGGAACGGGGTGCGGATCCGACTTGAGGCGGCGGCGGCGTCGTTGATGACGGCGACCGTGACGTCGATCTTTGCTGCCCACACTCTAGGGATGTCGGCGCTACGACATCCGAGGCATTCGTGGCCTCGTGTGGTACTATGGTACCTACACAGGAAGCGTGTTCGACGCCTTCCTCTTCAGTTAAGGTCTGGGCGACCGCGCGTGGCACTTTGTTACCCACACAGGAAGCGTATCCGACGTCTTCCTCTTCAGTTAAGGTCTGGGTGACCGTGAGTGGAACTCTGTTACCCACTCCGAACACGCTGTTCTCAGTGTTCGTGGCAGCTGCAGCTGTCTGCGGAACTAAGTTACCCGCCTGTGGACCTAAGTTACCCACTTGGCCAGCGCCTCTTCTGGGCGCTGCCACCATCAAAACATCCTCGGAGTCGTCATATACGTCGACGACTCCCAAGCATCCGTCGGATGCTTTGGTACCCTGGCAACCCTTGCGGGCGCCCCGGGTCCTGACAGAGGTGGGAGCATGACTCACCAATGCTCTGTCGGACTGCGCAGGGCGGCTGGCACCAATTACCTTGCCTCGCCAGTCGATCCAGGGCTCGTGCTTCTCAAGCCAGGGCATGCCCAGGATCATATCATATGGATCCATATCGAGAACAGTGACCTGTTCGAGGCTGTCAAAGTCTTCAAACTTGACGGCTAGATCCACTTGGACGTTGGGAACAGTGACGACCTTCCCGTCGGCCAGTCGCACTGACACCGTTCCGTTGCCCTTGCTTTCTCTCAAAGCATCGGACAACTTGTTGCTATTACGAGCAACCGTCTGGCGGCGTGCGAAATTCTTCGACGCCCCAGAATCGATCAAGATTCTAAAGGGATGATCGTATCCCCGTACACATCCGTGTACTACGAGCAACCCGCCGCTGCTCTTTGCCGATTCGAGAGTGCGAAGACTCTCAGGGGCTAAGTCCCCGTGGTACGCGCCACCCGCGCACCCATCACGAAGACTTAGTTCTTCCCCAGTAGGGCGCCCCGCCCCTACTGGCTCCCGGCGTTCCCCTGTCCCCGAGATCCTGGCATCGGCCAGCGACCCTTGAGGACGGGCTTGGGGAAGGACCGTCTGCGGAGTCTTTCCGCGGGACAGTCGCGCTTGAAGTGGCCCATCTTCCCGCAGCCGAAGCAGCGGATGTCAGCTGTTCGGCGGACCCGAGTTCCATGGGAACTGGTCCGTTGGGGCTTGTTCGACCGGGAGCCGACGAGGAACTCCCAGGCCACGCTGAGGCCGGCGTACGCGCCTGGTGATGGCTGTACCCTTATTGAAGAGCCACTTGAATCGCCTCTTCAAGGGTGCTTGACTGCACCCGGAACAGCTGAGTGCGTGCGGGGCCCACTCGAAGGCCGTCCATGAACACAGTCATCTTGATGTGTTCGTTGAGTGGGTTTCCCACTAGAGACGCCGTGAGCTCCCGTATCTCTTGCACGTACTCGTGCAGTTCACGCCTCCCTTTTTTACACTAGAGGAAGTGCGAACGCTGGCGGTACTCGTAGTTCGCCAGGAGGAACGCGGCTCGGAGCTGTTCACACAGCTGAGCCCAGGATGTGAAACATCCAGGGGACGCTGCTTCCCGTGTGTACACCCAACTCTTAGCACGGCCGCTAAGGTTGGAGAGTGCAAAAGCAACACGAAGTTGCTCGGTCCAGATCAGAGCCGCGTCCATCGCGGGCTCTACTTCTCGGACCCAGAAGTGAAGGTTCTCGCCTTCCTTCCCTTCATACGGCTTAACCTTCAGCCGTATTGGCTTCGGGTGAGGCGGATTTGCTTCCGCCGCCGGAGCCTGCAGGTTCTCCCGCACATGCGCGATGAGACCCTGCTCGTACGCGTCGAACGCATTGACGCGCTCGAGCTGCTCGGCCGGTGTTGACACCACCAGGCTCTGCAGGGCCTCCATTCCGAAGATGCCTGCCATCTTCCGAACCGACTCGAACTGAGAGTCGTTCATATGGGAAAAGTCGTTCCTGTCCATGGCAACGAACTTCGGAGAGGTTCAGGTAGTCTACCGCGGTGGCGTGGATTGACTACAAGTGCTACCAAGTGTGACGGGGTCACACAGCACCTTGCGCTAGAGGAAGTTATCTTCCGAGAGTATACAAACTCTCAGTGAACGGCAGTTCACAGGTCCCCTCTTTAATTAAAGAGAGCGAAGTGACCTAAATAAGGTAGATTGTAAACTGCGTATATTTATAGGTAGGTTAAGTTTGGGTTTAATACAAACTATAAGTCACCTATAGAAATGCAATGTCGTTGACCAATGTGCTGCCATGGACCGGCCTTTGGTTCTCTTCTACCCTACTATCCCGGGAGGATGACGTGTCATACTTCCTGTACGTGTGAAGTGTTCACACTTCAATGTAACCAGGGGATCACTTAGGGCTACGTACAACGTTAGCAGCTGCCTTAAATTTAGGTCACTTCGCTCTCCTATGAATAAAGGAGGGGACCTGTGAACTGGCGGCTCACTGAGAGTTTGTATACTCTCGGAAGATAACTTCCTCTAGCGCAAAGGTGCTGTGTGACCCCGTCACACTTGGTAGCACTTGTAGTCAATCCACGCCACCGCGGGTAGACTACCTGAACCTCTCCGAAGTTCGTTGCCATGGATAGGAACGACTTCTCCCGTATGAACGACTCTCAGTTCGAGTCGGTTCGGAAGATGGCAGGCATCTTCGGGATGGAGGCCCTGCAGAGCCTGGTGGTGTCAACACCGGCCGAGCAGCTCGAGCGCGTCAATGCGTTCGACGCGTACGAGCAGGGTCTCATCGCGCATGTGCGGGAGAACCTGCAGGCTCCGGCGGCGGAAGCAAATCCGCCTCACCCGAAGCCAATACGGCTGAAGGTTAAGCCGTATGAAGGGAAGGAAGGCGAGAACCTTCACTTCTGGGTCCGAGAAGTAGAGCCCGCGATGGACGCGGCTCTGATCTGGACCGAGCAACTTCGTGTTGCTTTTGCACTCTCCAACCTTAGCGGCCGTGCTAAGAGTTGGGTGTACACACGGGAAGCAGCGTCCCCTGAATGTTTCACATCCTGGGCTCAGCTGTGTGAACAGCTCCGAGCCGCGTTCCTCCTGGCGAACTACGAGTACCGCCAGCGTTCGCACTTCCTCTAGTGTAAAAAAGGGAGGCGTGAACTGCACGAGTACGTGCAAGAGATACGGGAGCTCACGGCGTCTCTAGTGGGAAACCCACTCAACGAACACATCAAGATGACTGTGTTCATGGACGGCCTTCGAGTGGGCCCCGCACGCACTCAGCTGTTCCGGGTGCAGTCAAGCACCCTTGAAGAGGCGATTCAAGTGGCTCTTCAAGAAGCGTACAGCCATCGCCAGGCGTGTACGCCGGCCTCAGCGTGGCCTGGGAGTTCCTCGTCGGCTCCCGGTCGAACAAGCCCCAACGGACCAGTTCCCATGGAACTCGGGTCCGCCGAACAGCTGACATCCGCTGCTTCGGCTGCGGGAAGATGGGCCACTTCAAGCGCGACTGTCCCGCGGAAAGACTCCGCAGACGGTCCTTCCCCAAGCCCGTCCTCAAGGGTCGCTGGCCGATGCCAGGATCTCGGGGACAGGGGAACGCCGGGAGCCAGTAGGGGCGGGGCGCCCTACTGGGGAAGAACTAAGTCTTCGTGATGGGTGCGCGGGTAGCGCGTACCACGGGGACTTAGCCCCTGAGAGTCTTCGCACTCTCGAATCGGCGAAGAGCAGCGGCGGGTTGCTCGTAGTACACGGATGTGTACGGGGATACGATCATCCCTTTAGAATCTTGATCGATTCTGGGGCGTCGAAGAATTTCGCACGCCGCCAGACGGTTGCTCGTAATAGCAACAAGTTGTCCGATGCTTTGAGAGAAAGCAAGGGCAACGGAACGGTGTCAGTGCGACTGGCCGACGGGAAGGTCGTCACTGTTCCCAACGTCCAAGTGGATCTGGCCGTCAGGTTTGAAGACTTTGACAGCCTCGAACAGGTCACTGTTCTCGATATGGATCCATATGATATGATCCTGGGCATGCCCTGGCTTGAGAAGCACGAGCCCTGGATCGACTGGCGAGGCAAGGTAATTGGTGCCAGCCGCCCTGCGCAGTCCGACAGAGCATTGGTGAGTCATGTTCCCACCTCTGTCAGGACCCGGGGCGCCCGCAAGGGTTGCCAGGGTACCAAAGCATCCGACGGATGCTTGGGAGTCGTCGACGTATATGACGACTCCGAGGATGTTTTGATGGTGGCAGCGCCCAGAAGAGGCGCTGGCCAAGTGGGTAACTTAGGTCCACAGGCGGGTAACTTAGTTCCCCAGACAGCTGCAGCTGCCACGAACACTGAGAACAGCGTGCTCGGAGTGGGTAACAGAGTTCCACTCACGGTCACCCAGACCTTAACTGAAGAGGAAGACGTCGGATACGCTTCCTGTGTGGGTAACAAAGTGCCACGCGCGGTCGCCCAGACCTTAACTGAAGAGGAAGGCGTCGAACACGCTTCCTGTGTAGGTACCATAGTACCACACGAGGCCACGAATGCCTCGGATGTCGTAGCGCCGACATCCCTAGAGTGTGGGCAGCAAAGATCGACGTCACGGTCGCCGTCATCAACGACGCCGCCGCCGCCTCAAGTCGGATCCGCACCCCGTTCCGATCGACGTCGCTTCAAGCGACTCGGAGTCCAGGAACCGGGCTCCTCCGACAAGGCCGGTGGAAGAGTGTCATCACATCTTTGATGGAGAGACCGGTTTACCCGTCGAGACATCTGGTGTCCACTTGAAACCGTTGCCAGAGGTTGCAGAGATACTGAACCTCGAGGAAATGACGGTCGAGTCTTTCCTGACCAACCTCAAGGCTGGAGAGATTGCTGAGATGGTGCTCATGAGACCTGAGACCACTCGGGAGGAACTGAACTCCTCCTCTGGCTTGGACGAAAACGTCCTGGAAGACCTAAACAAGCCGCGTCAGACGCGCTTGGGTTCTGAGATCCTTTAGAACCCCAAGGATCCGGTGTACCCTTTGGTGACGGAGTATGCGGACGTGGTGAACAAACACCCACCGACCCAACTCCCACCGGATCGAGGCGTACGGCATGAGATTGATCTCGTGCCCGGCACAAAGTATTGTGTCACGAGGCAATGGCCTCTCTCGCGCGAACAGTGCGAGGTCATTGATGCCTTCTTCGCCGCGAAAGCGAAGGCAGGCATGGTGCGGGAGTCGAAATCCCCGCACTCGACGCCGACTTTCTGCGTTCGGAAGCCGAACGGAAAGTGGCGTCTGGTTCACGCTTATAACAAGCTGAACAACGCAACGGTGCCGGCCCAAACACCAATCCCATGAAAGGATGTGTTGTTAAACAACATGGCCGGGAGCGTACTGTACAGTGCGCTGGATTTGGTAGACGGATACTACCAAATCCTAATGCGGGAGAGTGACATCCCGCTCACCGCAATAAGCACTCCAAGCGGCATGCTTTGGGAGTGGCTCGTCATGCCGCAGGGCTTGTCTAACGCCCCGGCGACGTTCAATCGCCTGGTGACGCAGCTGTTCCGCCCATCGTACAGACGTACTTCGACGACATATTCGTCCATAGCCGTGCCGAGGGAGACAAGACAGCCATGGAGGTGCATCTAGGACACCTCCGTCGAGTGTTGGCCGTAATACGAGCGAACAAGCTCTACGCCAACATCGACAAGTGCGTTTTCGCGTCACCAGAGATTAAAGTTCTCGGTTGCTTCGTAAGCAACGTGGGCGTTCGGGCTGACCCAGACAAGGCCAAGGCCATAGCAGTATGGCCGACGCCCCGATCCCAAAAGGATCTTCGAAAGTGGTTGGGCTTGGCCAACTACCTTCATAAGTACAGCGCAGGGTACGCGGGCTTTGCTAAGCCCTTGTCGGGCTTTTTTCAGAAGGACGTCGACTGGCACTAGGACCAAGAGCACCAGGATGGTTTTGACAGCATCAAGGCCAGTCTCCATGAGGCCCCTGTCCTGGCCCTGCCGGACGAGACGAAGCCGTTTAGCGTCGTCTGCGATGCCTCCGATTACGCCATCGGGTGTGCATTGCTGCAAGCCGACACGGCTGGACATGAACGAGTCATCTCGTTCCAGTCCAGGCAGCTCAAAGCCGCCGAGCGGAACTACCCTGTCGACGACAAGGAGCTCCTGGAAACGAAATATGCCCTAGTGAAGTTTCGTGTTCACCTCCTGGGCCCGAGGCCCTTCGTGATCTACGCAGACCACGCGTCCTTGAGGACGGCGACTAACTCGCCTAACCTCTCCCAAAGGATGGCGAGGTGGCTGTCCTTCTTCGCGGAGTACAGCTTCCGCGTCGAGTACAAGCCGAGCAAGCTCAACGTGCTTGCGGACGCCCTCTCTCGGCGTCCTGACTATGAGTTGGCCCACATCACACGGGTGACAACGGATCTATATGATCGGATACGCATGGTGTATCGGGACGATGAGGCTGTCGCGCCTATCGTGAAGTTCCTCATGGCAGGAACGAGCGCGAAGTCCGACTGGCTCTCGTCGCGACAGCGCTCACGGCTCCACCGATATGAGTTGAAGGATGACCTCCTCTATTACCGGGTGGAGCCCAATGAACCTCCACGGGTGGTCGTACCCAACGACGAGGATCTGAAGTTCGATATCCTCGCGGAGGCGCATGACGCGCCCTCCAGCGACCACTTGGGCCGCGAGAATACCTTTCTGTCGGTCTCTCAGGTCTTCTGGTGGGCCCCCATGTACAAGTGGGTCGCCCAATACGTTAAGACATGTGAAACATGTCAGCGGGTCAAACCCGCAGGGCACGCTTCGGCTCCACTACAGAGCCTGCCCGTACCGGCTGACTGTTGGAAGTCGATGAGTCTTGACTTCATCTTTGGGCTTCCCGCCGACGGACACGGCAGCACCGGAATTTTGGTGTTCGTGTGTCGGCTGAGCAAGATGGTACATCTTGCTCCGGTTCCCGTTACTGTTACGGGCGAACAAACCCCAAGGTTGTTCGTTGACGGCGTGTTTCGCTATCACGGTCTCCCGGAGACGATTGTCTCGGACCGAGACCCGCGGTTCACGGCTGCGTTTTGGAAAACGCTGTTCCCTTTACTGGGAACTCGTCTGCAGATGTCCACTGCGGACCATCCGCAGACAGACGGCCAGACAGAGCGCGTCAATCGAGTGCTCGAGGACACTCTGCGCAGTGTGTGCGCGGCAGCACCACGTACGTGGTCGACGCAGCTTCCAGTTGTTGAGTTTGCGCTCAACAACGCGGTGCACGCGTCCACGGGGCTCACGCCGTTCTACTTGAACGGCTTCCGTCACCCCAGAGTGCCTCTCACTCTTCGAGGAGACACTGACTCCTCTATTCTAAGTGGGGGAGAGGCTCGGAAAGCCCTTTCCTCCCAGGTCTCGGATGTGAGACCAGTTTCGCTGCGGAAACAAGTGGAATCCTGTATAGATACCAAGCTGAGCACTGTCAGCAGGGTCCGCGATGCCATGGCAGCGGCCCAAGATAAACTCCGACAAACATGGAAGAGGAAACTTAAGTGTATTTAAAGTGGGGGACTTAGTGTTACTAGACACGAGGAGCCTACCCCTTGACACTGTCAGCTCTGTCGGCAGCAATAAGCTGAAGCACCGCTTCATCGGACCATTTGCAGTCCTGGCCAGACATGGTGCGTCGTACACCATCGACCTGCCAAAGTCAATGACGACGCACCCGACGTTCTATGTTGGACGTCTTAAGCGTTACTTTGATCCGCAGGGGGTTGCTGACTCGCAGACCCACCTTGACCCAGCTCCTCGAAGCGAGGGCCGGTCACAGACGTCGACGAGGGCGTCGGAGCAGGCACCTAAGCCTCGATCGGAACGGCAAGGCTGCGGTCAAGACCGTACGCCGGAGGGGCTCCGTACGAACGGACCCCGGAGCCATACGCCGAGTACGCTAAGTACGCCGGGTACGCACCATACGCGTACGTCTAGGAGTGTGCCGCAGGCGGCTCCGGACGTAGCAACAGAGCCTCGATCCGTCGGATCATGCGAAAGGCCTCGTCCAGATCGGACGAAGAGTCCCGGCGATCCACCCGCAGATGCAGGCTCGCGACCTCTCGCTCCAACAGCTCCAGATGGCCCGCAAGACGAGCGAGCTCGCCCTGATTCCCGGCCTGGGTGACAGCATCACCGCCAGTCCCAAGGCCAAGTGCAATCTCGAGTACGAGGACACGTTGACGGAGGCGGTCAACCGCAGGGCCCTGTGTCGGACCCGCAGCCGGAGCGCTCGGACGAGAGTGTCGTTCGGGAGGTGCCGAGTACTCGTACTCGTACGAGGGCACCTCCGCCCCTGCTTGACCGGAATGGAGAAGTACACATCCACGTGGAGCGGATCCTCCAGGAGCAACGGCGTCGCGGTAAGCGACAGCTCCTCGTGAAATGAAGGGGTTATGCCCACTCCGAGATCTCGTGGGAGCCGATTGAACGGCTCCTGATTGACTGCCCGAAGGCTGTCGCAATCTGAGAACAGAAGCGGCGGCAGCTTCATAAGTAGTCCGGGGCTTCTTGCCCGAACGGGGTACGGACGTTGAATACACTCCGTACCCGCGCTCATCATGAGCGCTGGAAGCCGCGTGCTTCAGGATGTCCCTTGACAGCATGCGCTTGCTGACCAAGTGGGCAAACCTAACACGAAGATCACGCTGGTCCAGGATGCGGGACAGCAGCTGATCTTCATGGAGTTCCCGTAACTCCGTGGGTGAGTGCTTAAGAGACTCCACCCATGCCCAGAACATGTCCTCACAAGAACTCCAAGTGGGACAGTTCTCGGGCATATGAGATCTCGTGGGAGCCGATTGAACGGCTCCTGATTGACTGCCCGAAGGCTGTCGCAATCTGGGAACAGAAGCGGCGGCAGCTTCATAAGTAGTCCGGGGCTTCTTGCCCGAACGGGGTACGGACGTTGAATACACTCCGTACCCGCGCTTATCATGAGCGCTGGAAGCCGCGTGCTTCAGGATGTCCCTTGACAGCATGCGCTTGCTGACCAAGTGGGCAAACCTAACACGAAGATCACGCTGGTCCAGGATGCGGGACAGCAGCTGATCTTCATGGAGTTCCCGTAACTCCGTGGGTGAGTGCTTAAGAGACTCCACCCAATGCCCAGAACATGTCCTCACAAGAACTCCAAGTGGGACAGTTCTCGGGCATATGAGATCTCGTGGGAGCCGATTGAACGGCTCCTGATCGACTGCCCGAAGGCTGTCGCAATCTGGGAACAGAAGCGGCGGCAGCTTCATAAGTAGTCCGGGGCTTCTTGCCCGAACGGGGTATGGACGTTGAATACACTCCGTACCCGCGCTCATCATGAGCGCTGGAAGCCGCGTGCTTCAGGATGTCCCTTGGCAGCATGCGCTTGCTGACCAAGTAGGCAAACCTAACACGAAGATCACGCTGGTCCAGGATGCGGGACAGCAGCTGATCTTCATGGAGTTCCCGTAACTCCGTGGGTGAGTGCTTAAGAGACTCCACCCATGCCCAGAACATGTCCTCACAAGAACTCCAAGTGGGACAGTTCTCGGGCATATGAGATCTCGTGGGAGCCGATTGAACGGCTCCTGATTGACTGC
This sequence comes from Phytophthora infestans T30-4, assembly GCF_000142945.1. Lineage (NCBI taxonomy): Eukaryota > Oomycota > Peronosporomycetes > Peronosporales > Peronosporaceae > Phytophthora > Phytophthora infestans. Next base: position 128,968 of record NW_003303710.1, on the reverse strand, counting down.
CCGAAGGCTGTCGCAATCTGAGAACAGAAGCGGCGGCAGCTTCATAAGTAGTCCGGGGCTTCTTGCCCGAACGGGGTACGGACGTTGAATACACTCCGTACCCGCGCTTATCATGAGCGCTGGAAGCCGCGTGCTTCAGGATGTCCCTTGGCAGCATGCGCTTGCTGACCAAGTGGGCAAACCTAACACGAAGATCACGCTGGTCCAGGATGCGGGACAGCAGCTGATCTTCATGGAGTTCCCGTAACTCCGTGGGTGAGTGCTTAAGAGACTCCACCCATGCCCAGAACATGTCCTCACAAGAACTCCAAGTGGGACAGTTCTCGGGGCATATGAGATCTCGTGGGAGCCGATTGAACGGCTCCTGATTGACTGCCCGAAGGCTGTCGCAATCTGGGAACAGAAGCGGCGGCAGCTTCATAAGTAGTCCGGGGCTTCTTGCCCGAACGGGGTATGGACGTTGAATACACTCCGTACCCGCGCTCATCATGAGCGCTGGAAGCCGCGTGCTTCAGGATGTCCCTTGGCAGCATGCGCTTGCTGACCAAGTGGGCAAACCCAACACGAAGATCACGCTGGTCCAGGATGCGGGACAGCAGCTGATCTTCATGGAGTTCCCGTAACTCCGTGGGTGAGTGCTTAAGAGACTCCACCCATGCCCAGAACATGTCCTCACAAGAACTCCAAGTGGGACAGCTCTCGGGCATAGCCCAGGGGTATCCCCAAAGAGGATAGAGACCACCCCGTGTCTCGGGCTTCTTACGACAAGTCGTGAAGTCCTTAAGGGGGATGCGGCGTGGCGCGAGAAGCACACACCGAGCAGCCTCCAAGTTGTCAACGAACAGCTGTTGCTTCTGAACAAGGGCACGTTCGTAGATGCCCCTAGAAGTGTGGCCGCCCACAAGGCCACGAGGAGCGACGAGAAGCTCTAAGAAGAGGTCAGCCCCAGAGCTCTCCTCGGGAGGCCAATACCCTCTTGAGTTGATGGCAGCTCTCTGGCTGACGGGTGCCACCACCGAACCCCCACGCACACGCTGAGCAGCTTGGAAATCCTCCTGCTGCTGGTCGAGGTCATTTGTGACCTCCCGGGGCTCAGCGATAGCACCCTCCTCCTCTTCTTCCTCCTTCTCCTCCTCTTCATCCGAGGAGTCGAAGATGCCCCGATGGGAGTGTTGAGTCTCCTTCTCCTCGCGGAGTGGAGACTTAGAGGCTGTACGCTTCTTTGAGGGCTTGGCGCCTTCGGCTTTAGAGGCCTTAGCACGCACAAGACCCTCGGCAAGGGAGAGACGTTTGCGAGGATTCTCCTCCTCATCGCTAGCAGCTTTGGGAGTGCCCTTAGCCTTGACGGTCGGGCTCTCAGAGCGCACAGACGTCCTGGGACTGTGATCACCTTGATCACTAGCGAGCGACTGCACGCTGTCGTCCTTGTGCTCGCTGGGCACTGGTCTGTGCCCTCCCGCAGAGCCCACAGGAGCATCGTGCGTGCTCTCGGACTCGGCTTCGTCCTCACTGCCAGAGTCGAACTCACGTTCAGCGAACCGAGGATTCGGACGGTTGACTGGAGAGGCCGAGGGCGACGGGCTGCGGCGCTTGCTTGCTCGCTTGCCCACAGCCGCGTCACCCGAGGAACCGATCACCTCGAAGGCCACCTAAGTAGCCTCCTGAAGTACAGAGCCTTTGCCGTGAGGCTTAGCGCTCTTGGCTTGCGCCTTTCCGGTAGCAGCCTTAGGGCGTGTCTTCGCACCGCTCTTTGCAGTGCCACGAGGCATGGTTAACGGTCGAAGTGGAAGATTGAGAAGAAGAGCGCACAGGTTGCTGCTCGAGGCTCTAACTGTGAAGTGAGCCTCCGCCGCCGCCCACGCGGCCAAGTCGATGGTTTTCGACTTTGAGAATGAGAGTTTGTGACGAACACCTCTTCATTCTGATTGGTCGGTAAACCGAACCTAAGTGGGGGAGGTTGTAACGGGGTACGTAGCCCTAAGTGTACCCTGGCTACATGAAGTGTGACACTTCACACTTCAGGAGTATGACACGTCATACTCTGGGATATTTGGTACAAAGTACCAAGGTCGTCCAAAGCCAACCATTGGTCAACGACATTGCATTTCTATTGGTGACTTATAGTTTGTATTAAATCCAAACTTAAGCTTACAATCTACCTTATTTAGGTCACTTCGCTCTCTTTTAAATAAAGAGGGGACCTGTGAACTGCCGCTCACTGAGAGTTTGTATACTCTCGGAAGATAACTTCCTCTAGCGCAAGGTGCTGTGTGACCCCGTCACAGGTAGAATGTAAACTGAGTATATTTAAAGGTAGATAAAGCTTGGGTTTAATACAAACTATAAGTCACCTTTAGAAATGCAATGTCTTTAACCAATGGTTGGCTTTGAACGACCTTTGTACGTTGTACCAAATATCCCGAAGTATGACGTGTTATACTTCTGAAGTGTGACGTGTCATACTTCATGTAACCAGGGTACACTTAGGGCTACGTACCCCGTTACACAGCCAATGCATGACCGTAAGCCCACCTCCGAGAAGCATCAGGCCCCTGATTCAGGGGGGGGGCACTTGCGCGGGAAGTTGAACGTGTGCTTGTCATGTTGGAAGATGATGCGCATGCGCGGGATCACTCTGGACGAGGGAACGACGAGAAGCTGCTACTGCCGGAGGTTTGTGGCTGGAGCGTGGTACGTATGGAGCGGGGAACGTGAGGCTGTCAGACCTCCACGTGGAAGGCAGTAAGGATAGGATGAGTAGGAAGAGTAGACCGAATCTCACTCTCCCTTTTGCGTTGGAATCCGCGACTGCGTTGCACACGAAGGCGCCGACCCGAGGGTCGAGCACTTCGAAAAGGTTATGAGCCCAATGAACGATGCCATAGATGAGGTCGCTCGCGACGACGCACCAGCGTCAACGCCAGCACCCGCTACCGGTCGCGAAAGGATCGGTATGGCCGAAGACATAGAAGATAAGAGCACCACCGTCACTCACGAAAGGGGTGACGGTACCAATACCAACGGCCAAGGCCAAGCCGTCGGTAATGACCAAGCATCAGAGATGTTGGAGATCATGCGTGGTCTCGCTGGGAGACGCAAGAAGCTTGAAGAGTCCCAGAGGAAGATCGAAAGAAGGTTGGGTGACGGAGAGAAGCGCGCGCGCACCGCCGACCCACTCATGACGCCGCCGATGAACTCGAGTTTGTTCGCATCGGGGTTAGGTCGTGGGACACGTATGCACATCGACTCGCTGGCGGGATCCCCAGAGACCCCGCTCACAACAACACCACGCCGACCGGCGCCGCCACCGCAGTATTTCGGACAGCACCAGGTGGGATACGGTGTACCACTCTCTGATCTACAGCGGCTATTTGCCGCAGCGCAAGGCGGCCAAGGTGATCGACATGGACCAGGGCCCCAGCAGCCACAAGATGCACGAGTGCAAGGTGGTGCTGGCGGCTATCCAGTGCAGCAAGGAACGCCTGCACGGTATCCAGATGCTCGCCAGAAGAAGTTGTCGATACGCCCATTCGATGGAAAAGAATTGTACGTTGGGCTAGGCTCGGGTTTCCTGGAGTGGGGCCGCCGTTTCGAGCGCCAAGTACAGCTTGCGCAGTCAGCCTGTGGGTTCTGGTGGTCTGAGGACGTGAAGGTGGACCTGTTGGGACACTACCTGTCCAAAACCGCGGAGCGGTACTACAATAAGCAAGTGGACATGTGGCGGGCGCAACTACCCACACTGCAATACGTTATGGAACGTATGCTGGAAGCATTTAAGACGAATATCACGCCTGCGCAGGCGATGAAGCTCTTCACTGCACCAAAGGACGCTAAACGCAACTGGTCGGAGCACTACATGTACCTCGTAGCCATCTCCGAGGCGTGCGGCGGCGGAGCTGACTATCTTGCACTTAATAATATAGTGCAGTACGCGTCTCCTGAGTTACGGACGGTACTAACGGCCAAGGTCGATGCGAGCAGGACGGACTATCTGCAGCAGGCCATAGAACTGGCTCGCTTCGCGCAGGCCTGGGAGTTAGATCCGGTAAGGCACCGGAGCCTTGGAAAAGAGCTGGTGGGAGCAGTTGGCGAGGCGCGTGGTAGAGAAACGCGTAAATGCCACGAGTGTGGTCGAGTTGGGCATCTGCGCGCAGCGTGCCCGGAGCGTGGGCGAGGAGGCGACGGGGAACCGGATTTGATCTTTGCCGTAAAGGAAGACACGGTTGCGACCGAGGAAATGTGGATCCTGGACAGTGGATCTAGTAGACATCTAGTCAGTGACGAGTCCTGGCTGGACGAAGTGGAGGAGTGCGAGGACGTGTGTGTGCAGCCCAACGGTGAGCCGTTGCGCATAAGAAAGAAGGGCACACTGACACTCAGAGTCTCGGCATGCGGTGCCGAGCAGACACTCAAGCTTACGGACGTGTACTACGCCGAGGGCGTCGTACATAATTTGATATCGTACGGAAAGTTAGACGAAAAAGGTTTCACACTGACCTATAAGAGCGGACGACGCGTCGTGGCCGCTAAGAATGGACAGCGTGTGGCTTTTGACGTTGAGCTACGAAGGAACGTGCTGATTGTGTGCGGATCGGTAAAGAAGAAGCGCGAACTCGCGTCAAACCTGATCATGGCCGCGCTCACTGAGGTGGTGGCGGCGACCGACGGCGAGACGAGCAATGTGCAGAAGGGCACGCTGGTCGAGTTTTATCGACGTCTCGGGCACCTGAATTATGATGCCGTGGAGCGGTTGGCACGCGAGCCAAGCTCCGGCATCGAACTGACCGATCGACGGAGAGTGAACTGTCTGACTTGTGCCGAGGGCAAGCAGACGAAGAACAGACAATCGAGCAAGGACTCTGGTGAGCATGCTCCCACAGATCGTGTGGGAGGCGTGATCTGTTCCGACCTTAAAGGACCCATGACCCCGAAAGATCGCCTGGGTAACAGATACATGATAAACTTTGTCGACCACAAGTCGAACTATTGTGGGGTATTTCTCGCCAAGACGAAGGATGTAGCGGCAAGAAAGTTCGAAGAGTTCCTCGTCTACTTCGAGAAACGGTTCGACTGCAGGATTCACGTCTTACGAACGGATTCCGGAGGTGAGTACGAAAACGTAGATTTGTTTTGCAAGAGAACTGGTGTCGCACGACAGCGCAGCGAGGCGCGAAACCAAGCAAGCAACGGAAAGGCTGAGAGGATGCACCGGACCATTATGAATATGGCCAGGTGCATGGTGTTTGCCTGCGGGCTTCCTCTCAGTTTCTGGGGAGATGCTGTTAGATACGCGGCGTACATTTTGAACCGGTCCCCAACCAGCTCCAACCCAGGGCGTGCGTCACCGATTAAAGTACTGACGAAGCAGACGCCGCAGGTAGGGGAGATAGTTGTTTTCGGGTCCCCATGTACTGTTTACAGGGACCCGCGGAAACAAAACTTTGCACAGAGAGCTCAGGCAGGCATGATTGTTGGAATCGGAGAGGAAACAAAGGGCTACAGGGTTTACTTGCCAAAGGACAAGGTCGTGATCGTGACACAACACGTGAAGAACATAGAGACGCTCAACAAAGAGCAGAACGAGAAAGTGCAGCGACTGTACCTGCAGGACGACGAGGACGTACCTCAGGAGGAGTCGGAAGCTGCTAAGAAGACGCCGAGGGCGGTAGAGCACCTGCCGAGGCAGGGAATGCGAGTGGGATCGCTAAGAAGCGCTCCAAAAGGAAGAAGAAGAACTGGACTAGGGATCGCCCAGTTACGCGGTCCGATAGTCCAACGGTCAGGAGGAGTCGGCCCAGAC
>NW_003303710.1:99188-121675 GCF_000142945.1 Phytophthora infestans T30-4 | reverse complement strand
TCTCAACAAGCTTGACCTGACGCTTACCTTGAAGCCGGACGTCGCTCTGTGTGCTTGAGTGGGAATTCTGTTCTGTATTTAAGCTTACCCTTTCGGGTCTATTCCTAATAAGAAGTCCTAATCAAGTATACAAATATCAAGTGAACAATGATCCGTTATGGATCTTCTTGCATGCCAAGCGTCGTCTGCACTGTCGCATGAGCATCTTTAACGGTCCGCGCCCTGTCCCAGACGGTTAACGTGTCTTCCAAAGGTCGCTGAGTCTTCCGCGAACTCATCCCAACCGCCACTGAGGGTTCGTACCGTAGATGGTCCGCTGAATGCGAATCCGGCCAGTCCATTATTAATAATAAGGACAGCCTGGATTCAGTGACATAGGGCCGTATCCGATATTTGTTGAAAACTCGGAGGTGACGCCGTCGATTCCCTTGCACCTTGGCGTCTCCGTACATCACCCGACCGAGGGTTCGTCGCTTGAACAACTTGGGCGGTGTCACGTCTTTGTCGACGGGTGATAATCCGCAACCACGGAGAGCTCACTACACCACAACTGCCCCTGTCGCAATGGAAGCCACGGTACTGGTGCCCGTTGTGACATTTCTTCATTCTTCAATTCACCATCTCGCCACCGTATGTCCAAGCGTCTGAATCGGGTCGTGTCCGACGCGTTTCAGCGTCTCAATCCTCGTAGACGTCGCGAACGTGAACAGCTGGAGGTACGCCAGCTCATCCTTCTCTTGAATCATCGGCACCTTGCTCATCATCTCGCATTACTCGACTTGTTTCTCAGGAGGGCAAGGCCGAGGGTTCGAACGTCCCTCAGTCTGCTACACTTCCTCCGACAGCGGCGTCATCAACTGGTCCTTCGGCGCTTCCTGCCCCGGCCTCTTCACTTCCTCTAATAGTTCCTGCAGCACTCCCCGTCGTCGCTGAATCCGCGGAGATGGCTCCTGCTGCTCCTCCTGCGCCTGTTGGTGGTACACCACCACTCACCGAAGATTCGCTGCGCGCCATGCTGGCTGAAAGTACTGAGGCATCGGTCGATCACATGATGACCTCGATAATTCCGTACTTGACTGCAATGGCTCGTCATCAAGTGCAGCTCAGCGCTGCGCCTCCTCTCCACGGCGATGTACACACTCAGCGTCGCCTCGAGACTGCTGTTGGTTTCGATGATGTCCTCGCCGCACGTTCCACGACGTTCTCCAGCATCTCCGCTAACCGTTGAGGTATCCCGCGTGACTTCGCTTTCAGTGGTCGCTCCGCGGTCGGCATTCATGTTTTCTTATTCTTAATCCACTTCCACAGCGTAATCATGTTCATGTTGTTCTTCAAATGCATATACAATTTGTTGTTGCAGTAACGTTCTTCGTCTGTTACCACAGGCTGCATCGCCCTGTGGACAGTTCATACGTGATCCAGTCACGCTAGTCTTCGTCCGCCACTTGCGCCATCTGCAGCCGATTCTCGCTCTTCTTGGCTCGCAAATAGTCGTACAGCAGACCTCCACATGACAAGTTTGATGATGGTTCCCAAGTTGTATCTTCATAGCCAACCCACTTGACTTTGAACTCGCGTACAGCACGCTCCGTGCTCATCGTTAGTGGTGTTCTGTCGTCGAGGATAGCCTCGACTTCATATTCACCGGCAACTTGGTCTGGTTCCCAGCTGTCCCCAGGCAGTAGTTCCTCATCGAAGTCGAGTCTTGCTTCATTAGTCGCGTCAAGTACCAACCGAGTGTTCGGTCGACTGTTGAATTCGTTGACAGCCTTAAGTCTTGACACATGCACTACTGGGTAAAAGCGATACCCACTTCGATCAGGCAGTTCCAGCTCGTACGCAAACTCTTCCACCTTGCGCTTGATCCGAAAAGGTCCATGCCATCGGTGAGCTAATTTCTTCGTCAAGCCCGGTTTGACGCGTTCCATGTACAGCCACGCCCGGCTCCCAATCTCAAAAAGAGATCTCGGTGGAGCTCTTGCAGGATCTTCCATCTCTTCCGAAGCTTCTGGAGGGTTCGCCGAGTGTTCGTTTCCACTTGGTTGAGGTACAGCAGCTTTTTCCAGTCGACTCAGGGCCTCATTATGCTTTTTAGCCCTTCGCTCCTTTTCTACAGCCTGATAATCTTTGGCCATAGTGAGGGCGACCTCATGTTGTCGATTGATCTCGCGCCGCCACGCCAGTGCGTCAGACTGCTTGCCGAGTCCTCGTTTGAGTGATGACGACATTGCCCGCAACGTCGACTGCGCATCCCAACCATGAACGAGGTAGAACGGCGTTTCCTTCCTCGTAGTGTCTTGAGAAGTATTAATAGCAAATACTAGCTTCTCCGCGATTTCATCCCAATCTTGCTGTAGAGGGTCTTCCGCGTACACCCGTACGGATCCCATCACCGACTTCACCGAGCGTTCCTGCTGTCCATTAGCCTGTGGCCTATAGCTCAAAGTCGCTCGTGATCTTGACTGCATCATCTCTGCAAATGCTTGGAAAACCTCGCTCATGAAGCGTGGGTCGCGGTCATGCCGTATTAATGATGGGGCTCCGAACCGTCGGTACACACATTCTTCGAACACTTGGGCAACACTCAGTGCAGTCGTATCTGACATAGCCTTGACAATAACGAATCCCGTGAACGAGCACTGAAATAGGAGCAACGCCGTGTTGCCCCTGCGAGATTTCGGTAGTGGGATCACAAAATCCATCGAGACGATCTGGAAAGGTCGTTCGGCTAGTACGTTGCCAGGTGAGTATCCACGAAACTGTGGACGGCTTTTACTCGAGCTGCAATCTGGACAGGACTTCACGTGCTTCTCCACGTCTGCGTACAAGCCGATCCAATAATAATCGGACTTAACGCGGTGGAACGTTCTCACCACACCTTGATGTCCTCCTTCCAGCGAGTCGTGACAGTTCTGCAAGACCTCTTGAATCATCGTTGTCGGTACCACAAGCCGCAGCTTGGTCTCCTCTTGCCAACCGTGGTCGTACCGACGATTCAATCCAAGATAGTGAAGCACGCCGTCTTCTGATAACACGAACCGGTCAGCGTATTTCCAGGCATTTCGAGCTTCTTTGTAACTCAGCTCTTCTGCTTGGCCCTGAAGCACCTTCTTGATGTTAAACCACTTCTGCTCCTCGTCTTGTGCCACCAGTATCCGTCTGCGTCGTTCCCGCTGTATCGCTACCGGATCAACATCTTCCGCATCGGGAAATGCCGATGGTACAGTCTTGTGAGGATGGTCTGGCAAATCTTCGCCGAATGAATCTTCGGTGGACGTCTCTCGTCGTTCTTCATGCTCCTCTTGCGCGTTTGAGACCTCCTCCGAGTGTTCATCTGCAAACCTGACGCGTTTCTTGGCTTTCGTCTGTCGCCGAGTCATCACTGCTATATTACCATAATCGCACTTTGGTGAGCTGTAATCAACCACGAAATTTTCGAAAGTTTTCCACTTTGAAGACTTGCTGCCTGACAGTACATGTACTTTACGCTCTGCTCCACGTGACGAAACATCTACCGAGTCTTCATCCGGTTCGTAGATCATTTCCTGGATGCGGTTCAGCGATGCTAATTCCGACTTGCGAGTTTCAGCCAAGATGACCCGACTGACTTTTGATTCCAGCGCTTCAGTGGCTAACGAATCCGCGGCAGCGTTGTATTCTCGTACAACGTGGAGATATTTAATTGATCGAAGCTTGGCCGTGAGTTCCTTGTGAGTATTCAGCAGCGCTAGCAAAGTTTCCTTCCTGCATGCGATCACCCCTAGTGATTGTTGAATCGCGAGCCTTGAGTCCCCAACGATGACTAAATCCTCGGCACCGTGCGCAATAGCAGCCTTGACACCGTTTATCATACCTGTGTACTCTGCCTCATTCACCGTGGTGGCCGAGAGGTAAGCGTTTGCAGCAATCACTACCTTCCACTCAGGAAGGCTCCACAGCACCCATGAACAACTCCCGTAGCCACCGTACTTCCCTGTCTTCGCTGATCCGTCAAAAGACATGACGAATCCGCTGTAATTACGGGAAAGCCTGGCGTACAGCAACGCGGGGTCCATTCGAATAGTCGGGGAGCCCTTGTTTGGAGGCGCCACCGTGGCGAGCGAGTCTTCCAGGTCAACGAAGCTCGTGATGCTTGACTGCAGTAGCTGCGCAAAGGCGACATCCTTCTCCTTCACGCGCTGCACCTTAAGGTGCCACTGCGATAGCAGCACTGCGAACTGGACCGCGCGTCCGAAGAGAGACTTCGACTTATGCACCCACTCTAACGTCGAGAATCGTGTATAGACATGTAGCGTCTTGCCAGCTGGACGTAACAGATCTTCAACAGCAGAAGTAACGCCAAAACTTCCTTCTCAGCAGGATGGTAGTTCATCTCGGCCTCCTTGAGCACCCGACCGAGGAACCGTACTGGGTGTAACTTGCCGTCATGTTCTTGCATTAGCGTAGTGCTCAACGCCCATTCATTCGCAAAGAGCATGACGTGAACTTCTTTCGACCGATCGAAGTGCCTGAGGATGGGTGAATGTGAAACACTCGTCTTCAATCTTTCGAAGGAATGACGTGCCACAGAAAGGCCACCTTCAACGACAAAGTCTTCATCCTTGAGCTGGTACAGCGCCGCACCGTAGACCGCGAAGTCTTGAATGAAGCGGCTGTAGTAATTAACCGCTCCAAGAAACGACTGCATGCCCTTCTTGCTCGTTGGAAACGAAAGCTCGGTGATGGCCGCAAGCTTCTTGGGGTCAGCTCTGATACCTTCTGGCGAAATTTTATGCGACAGAAAGTCCACCTTGGGTTGGCAAAAGATGCTCTTGGTGAAGCTAATGCTGATCCGACACTGTGCGAATCTTGCTAGCAATCGGTCCAGCGTCGCCAGGCAGCTGTCGAAATCCTCGCCACCGAAGCAAATGTCATCCACAAACGACCGTCGACCAAATACAGGTACCAGCGATGATTCGTCTGATTCCCCGTTCGTAAACATGTCAGCGACGGGGCTGTTGACGAGTTGTTTGAAACGAACCTTCGGCGCTTGGTCCACGACGTTCCTTGGCCTGTTCTTCAGCTAAACGCATCCTCTCCGAGTATTCAAACCAACCTCCTTTAGGTTGAACGAACCCCCAGAGTGCGTTGTCAATCATACGCTGGTAGATCATCGGCGCGTTCTTTAACCCAAAGGGCATGCGTAACCACTCAAAATGTTCTAGTGCGCAGACGAACGCCGACACTTTACGCGCTCGTAAGGTCATCATGACCGCCCAGAAGCCGCTTGCTGCATCCAGCGAGCAGAACCATAGGTAGCGCTCGAGATCTGTTAACAGGTCGTCAACTAGCGGCATTGCATACTCCATGATCGCGGTGATAGCATTCACCATCTTGTAATCAATGCAGAGCCGGATGTCCAGCCCGTTCTTTTTCATCACAATCACGATCGGCGATGCCCATGGACTGTCTGAAAAGACGATCAGTCCTGCACGCAATAAAGCGCGCAGCAGCTCGTACAGCTTGCCGAGAAATCGTAGCGGCACGCGCCGGGCACGCTGTTTAATTGGGGCGTGCCCCTGTGTGTCGATATCGCATACCGCCCCGTAGGCTGGCGGCGGCAGTGCGTTACCACTAGCAATCAGGGTGTGCTCGTGGTTCTTTAGCGTCGCGACTAGACGTTCTCGGCGTTCAGTCGACAGCTCAGGATCAGCAACATTAGGCGCAGTGTAGTCAATTGTCGTGTTGATCTCTTCGGTCAGGTCCGGCAGGAATGCCAGCTCCTTCGCGTAGTCGTCCAAGCCAATGTTGTTAGCTTGGTGTTCGTAGAAATCATTTCTCGTATCCTCCGTTGCTTCATTTCCCTCGGTTGTTAACACTCGAGCAACCGAGATGTATGTTCCGTCCAACGCCGCTATGAATTCTTCCCTTGACTCAACATTGCCATCCGGGTCGATTTCAACAGTCGGTACTTGGTCCATCTCCTTCCCATCCTGGTTTCCCATCTCTGGGCCATCTGCCGAGTCGTCGTTCGCAATATTGAATGCGTGGGCAGCCGACATATTGGGTTGTTGACTTTTGCTCCGCTCCTCGTTCTGCCGCTGTCTTGACATTTCGGAATTCGCACCAATCTTGCAATGAATACTCGGTGCCGTACTCAACACCTTCTGCGCGATGCCTGTATCCTCTGGATCAACCACCGATGTCTCGTTCGCAGATTTGGTGACACACAAGGCCGGGACAGCTTCGTTAAAACGGGTGACTCCATTTAATCCAGTGCTGTTGCTTGTCGCTTCCGTGGTCACCCCTGACTGGACACTAACACTCGTTGGCGTATGTACCACGTTTACCGGCCTCAGTAGTTCGTGTGTACGCACTACCGAGGCTTCGTTCGCGTTATTGCCTCCGCCATGGGTTGTCGTGTACGTGTCCAAAGGTCCTGCGGAAGGCTGACCGTCGGCCGAATCCCCGGCTGTCACCCCAGACGCCAGACAGGCTTCCACTTGTTCACGTTCTTCCAGGATCAGTGCCCAGCGCTCTGCACATGTCAGACGATCACTAGAATCCATTAGCGAGTCTTCTAGAGGTCGTGGTAGCTCTCCACTGGGTTCTGGGTAGTCCGGTCGATCAACTGCCGAAGGCTGAGTGGCAAGCCATTGTTCGTAGATTTCGCATTCACGCTGAAAGAGCTCGCGGTCTCTACAACCTTCGTCCAACACTTGCCAGTCTTGGTACTTCTTGGACTCCAGGCGCACATAGCCGTCACCTCGTGGCAAATCCCCATCTGGAATCCACATCGCGATCGAGTCGTGTGCTGGCAGGTACACAGTTCGATCAGACACGTTTGTCAATCGAATGCTCTGAGGCCGTCCACGTCGAAACCTCGTCACTGACGGGATTTGCTTGTTCGTTCGACGAACCCACAGTACGTGTTCTTCCAGCCCCGCTTCGCTAGTCGATATTCTCGCCACTCGTGCGCTTGAATGTCCAACCGCTCGGGTGGCCCGGCGTTAACATGGGAGCCGTATTCTTCGCTGTCGATCATGTTCTTGGTCTTTATCAGCGGGATTTGGACTTCGTGCGGTAATTGCGCCGCACCGTGAAACAGGTCCAACCGGATCCCAGCTGGGATCATAAAGTCGGTCCCGAGTACCACGTCGACGCCTGCACTATGCGCCATTACCCACATCTCAAACTCGTACACCATCTCCCATCCGAGCATAATCTTGACGCACGCTCGCCGCGTCGTAGACACCTTGCCTTCGTTAATACCTTGAATGTCAATGCGGCGTCCGTGATCGGGTACATCTCGGAGTCGCAACTTCTTAGCAAAGGCGTCAGTGATCACACTAACGTTCGCTCCTGTGTCGAGGAGAAATCTCGTTCGCTGGTCGTTCACAGCGCCTTGCACCAGAGCTCTCATTCTGATCCGTCGGTCGAATTTCTTGGCCGACCACCACCCCTGTCTCTCGCCAGGGTTCAACTTCATCATCTTGGAGTGACCCTTGGGCTCGTCTCGCGCTGCACTCGAAACCAAGCCGAGCGAACCCTCGCTGGTTCCCTCATCAGCATCAGCACACTCCACTATTTCTCCAACACCTCCACCGAGGATTCTACTCCTCTCTTTTTCATTTTCCGTCGCGTTCACACTTGTTACGTATTTATCAGGCCATTCACTCTGCCCCATGAAAGCAAAGATACACTCTGCTTCCATTGAAGGCTCAGTTAACTGTGGCAGCCCGATAGGGACCAACCCAGTTGTAGTTGGCGGGCTGCCTAGTTTAAATGACGTTCTTGAACGACGGCCTTGAGCTCTGGCGGGAGTTCCTCCTTCGTGCCTTTGGTGTGCACAAATTTGGCAAGGTCTTGGAAGTTGCGGAAAAGTTCGCATTGTCCAGCATCGTGGAGTTGTTTGTAGAACTTGCATCGCTTGTTACAGTAGTGGGCGGAGTGACTCATGCCACCGCACACCGCGCATGGTCCGTACTGTGGGCGTCGGTTGTCGCGGTTGAAGTCACGTCGACCGCGTTGGTCCTGATTGAACCCACGGTCACCACCTCGGCGATCTTGATTGAAGCCATTATCGCGATCAGGCGTGTTTCCACGCGGTTGGCGGTTGTCCGAACGTGCGTAGGTGCCTTCAGCAGCTGCACGGCGCTCGTTTTCGTTTGCAGCAGCGAGGTATCGGTCGTTTTCATCCAATGAGAAATCGCCATCCGTATTATCGGGATGAAAGTCGTTGTACTCATCTTGGACATCGTCGTAAGCGTTCGGATCTTCGTTTGAATACTCGGTGCCTCCCTGAGCAGCTTCACGACCTTCTAATTCAGCTAGTAGGTCGTCCACCGTAGCTTCAATGAGTGTCACTCTTGGTTTGTTGCGGTTGTCATCGCGGCGACGGTCATCACGCCGGTTGTTGCGGGCGTACCCATCGTCGCGTCGCGTATCACGACGCTTAGAGTATCGGTACTCACTGTCACGCTTGGCCATTCTCTCCTTGCCCTTGAGAACATCTTCGACGATCTCTTCAAGCTTGTGAATGTCGGCGAGTCGAGCGTGGTAGAGACTCTCCGCTAGTTTGTCATCGTCGCATGTTGCCAGGAACTGCTGTACGTGTTCTTTCGCGTCGCGACCACTCTTCTCAAAGTGTAGACGGGCGGTCCGAGCGTAGCCGTTCAGCCTGTTTATGTAGTCGCACAGATGTTCATTTCGTTCCCGCTTGGCGGAGTAGTAAAGCGACAGTGCCGTCTGCGTGAACTGCGAGCAGTAGTAGCGGATGAACGCGTCGCTCAACAGCTTCCATTTGCGCTTCGTCTTCTTCGGAAGTTGACGGAACCAATGAATAGCTCCGTCCCGGAGACTAAGCTCAAATGGAATGCACCATTTGTCGGCATCTGTGTGGGTTCCAGTCATTTCATAGACGAACCCACGGAGCCACTGCATACAGTTCTCGCTCTTGTTGCGAGAGCCTGAGAACGGCGTGATGCGATCCAGCGGTCGGTGCGAAGCCATTTCAATCCTCGGTGTTGGGTCCACGTCGTTCAGCGTCGCTAGCTCATTCATCTGACGCATCAACTCGAGTTGAGGATCTTCCTCGTCGAATGTACGCACCAAAATGTCATCGTCACTGGACGAACCATCGCTGTCGACTTGACGACGTCCGGCACCACCCTTAGGAGCTCGCGCGCCGCCTCGGCGACCGAACGAACCCTCGTTGCCAGCGTAAACACGCTGCATACGGCTCTCCGAACGTGGCGTAACCATGTGCGAGTCTTGAAAGTACGGTGAAGCTTCGGTAGTGCCAAAGGCACCACGCTCAGCTCCACGCTTGGTCGGAGGAGTACGAACGAGTCGTTGGGGCGTCGGCGGCAGTGGAATCTTAGACGGATCTTCATCTTGAATCATCGGTCGACTCACAGGCTGCTTTCCGGCATTGATGCCAACGGCGCCAAACGCCTTCCGAAGCTTCTTCTTCCATTTCTGGAGAGCAGCTCCAGTTTCATGTGGACTCCAATCCTGGAGCGACATCGTTAATGGGTACGTCTCGTTCTCGAACCCCAGCGACAACAGTAGCGAAACTGAATCCTCGGCAACTTGACTAGTCGAAACCGAGTTGACTGGGTATTGAAGTTCCTGCGCAAGCGCAGGCCAGTCGGCCTTTTTCTTGGGGATGGGCTTGAACAGCTGCATCCACTCATCATTCTGCATCAGCGCTTGTACGCGGTCGAAAACGCGCTTGGCGGCTGGTGTATCACCGTTGATAGGTGGGCGAGGTGCCTTCAGCAGTGCTGAATGCTTTGCACTCGCCACCGAAGGTTTAAAACCCTCGGTCCCATCGTCATAATCATCATAGGCCGGTTCCGGTCCCGCAACATCATCGAGCTCGTCGGCGAGGTTCCTCGAAAGGGACTTGGTCGCCCCGCTCAGCCCCGATGATAGCGTGGCCGTCTCCGGCGTCGCTGCGCCTGGCTCTGGAGCCGGCGTTTTATCTTCGTAATCTTCATAATCGTGGGCGTCAGGACCGATGCGTCAAAGCTCACTGAAAGCTCGGTGCCGGCTGCAAAGCGCGCAGCCGGGCTTGAACTCTCGTTGCGAGCCCCGCCAGACTTGGCAGGCGTAACTGGTACCGTCGGTTGTCCTTTCGCCATGTTTCTTGTCTTTTTCTTGTTCTTCTTCTCTTGGTAGCTCGTAAACTGGAAGGCCATACAAACAGTTCACAATGGTCACAATCTGTTCCCGGGTCGCGGCACCAGTTGTGGTGTTGGAAATCCCACGTGAACTCTAGCTACAGATGTAGTTAGGATGTTCCCACAACAATACGTCTACTAGGATAGTAAACGATCGTTCGGGCGGACCTGAAGACCCCAGTTCTGCCCTTGCACCTGGACAAACTGGACCTTGTAAACTACTTATATAGGTTAACCAGTAAAATAAGAACACGCTACTAGCACGAGCAAAGCTAGCAGGTGTTTTGAATCCTCGTGGTCCCAACAGCGGAAGGGTACCAGGCACGGGTAAGCCTTTTACGAGATCACCGAGTGTTCGACACTCGGCTGGAAGAAATAAAAGGGAGGCAATTCAAGCACTCCCAGTCGTGCAAATAGGCAACAATAAGCCGTCACGTAAAACCTCCCGATAGTAATCGGCCAATACACAAAGTCTCTTGGCCTTGCTGGATGAACCCTCGCTACAGAGCTTCGAGTTCACCGACAGGCATAACACACTCAAACAAGCTTGACCTGACGCTTACCTTGAAGCCGGACGTCGCTCTGTGTGCTTGAGTGGAAATTCTGTTCTGTATTTAAGCTTACCCTTTCGGGTCTATTCCTAATAAGAAGTCCTAATCAAGTATACAAATATCAAGTGAACAATGATCCGTTATGGATCTTCTTGCATGCCAAGCGTCGTCTGCACTGTCGCATGAGCATCTTTAACGGTCCGCGCCCTGTCCCAGACGGTGAACGTGTCTTCCAAAGGTCGCTGAGTATTCCGCGAACTCATCCCAACCGCCACTGAGGGTTCGTACCGTAGATGGTCCGCTGAATGCGAATCCGGCCAGTCCATTATTAATAATAAGGACAGCCTGGATTCAGTGACATAGGGCCGTATCCGATACTTGTTGAAAACTCGGAGGTGACGCCGTCGAGTCCCTTGCACCTTGGCGTCTCCGTACATCACCTGACCGAGGGTTCGTCGCTTGAACAACTTGGGCGGTGTCACGTCTTTGTCGACGGGTGATAATCCGCAACTACGGAGAAATCACTACACCACAGAAGCGAGTACTGCGGTATCTCGCTGGGACGAAGCAGCTGAGGCTGTGTATGAAAGGAGACAGAGGGCGGATGGAGCCACTGGAAGTTGTGGGCTATAGTGACGCGGACTTTGCGGCTGATAAGGGCGACAGGAAGTCGGTCACTGGTGGGCTCGTCACAGTAGACGGGATGCCCATAAGTTGGGTCTGCAAGAAGCAGACGGGTGTGTCCTTGTCTACGATAGAAGCAGAATACACCGCAGCGTTGGTCATGGCGCAAGAGCTACTAGGCGTAAGAGAATTGCTTAAGGAGCTGGAGATCGCGTTCGTAGAACCGATGCCGCTACGAGTAGATAACCAGGCTGCACTGAAGCAACTCGAAGGTGAGGGTGCTTCATCGAAAGCGAAACATGTGGACGTACGGATCAAGTTCGTTGGACTTTTCACCAAGGAAGGCGTACTGGGACCGGAGTATCGAGAGAGCAAGAGGATGCCTGCGGACATCCTAACGAAGGCGTTGCCGGCCCCGAGACTTGATGAGCTGCGAGCTCAGGTGGGATTGCATTAAGAACTGGGAACACACCGCCAGGACGCAGTGTCGGCGAGGAGGAGTGTTGGAAGATGATGCGCATGCGCGGGATCACTCTGGACGAGGGAACGACGAGCAGCTGCTACTGCCGGAGGTTTGTGGCTGGATCGTGGTACGTATAGAGCGGGGAACGTGAGGCTGTGAGACCTCCACGTGGAAGACAGTAAGGATAGGATGAGTAGGAAGAGTAAGACCGAATCTCACTCTCCCTTTTGCGTTGGAATCCGCGACTGCGCTGCACACGAAGGCGCCGACCCGAGGGTCGAGCACTTCGAAAAAGTCACTCGGTCACAATGATGCTTCGGCAGCGACAAGAAGTAAGGGAGCAGGTGTAACTAGGGTATGTAACCCATTTGCCACTAAACATTCCCGTACCTCGCAAGTAAAATGAACTACATGTAATTGCAAAACGATTGGTGGATATTGAAACATATGTAGCCATCTCAGACTTGAGGACGTTGACAAGGTTGTGGGATAATGATGGATGCATTCGAGAAGAGCTGTAAGCTTCGGCTAGTTCACTTCACAATTTTACAGGGTAGTGGAGATGTCGTCGTTACTGCCGTTCCGCATGAGTCTGGACAGCTTCCGGTCGCCTGCAGACAAAAAGAGCTACCGCCTCGTCACTACGTCCAATGGAATGGAGGTTCTGCTCATCCGGAGCGACGCTAGGCCAGACTTTCAAGGAACTGCCAATTGCAATGACGTTGGCAATGAGTTAGACAGCCTCGGCTCGACAGATTACCCAGATTTTGACAGTACAGAGGTAAATGAAGACGAGACCAACGACCGTGTTCAACCAATGGCAGCGGCGTGTTTGACTGTGGGTGTAGGTAGTCTGGCCGATCCGGAAAAATTACCAGGTCTGGCGCACTATTTGGAGCATATGATGTTCATGGGCAGTGAGAATTACCCCGATGAGGACGCATTTGAAAGCTTCCTAAGTGCACACGGAGGATCTAGCAACGGAGCTACAGAATGCGAGTCTACGAGGTTTGTGTTCGATGTGGATGCCGCATACTTGGCACCTGCACTTGATATGTTTGGGAGTCTGTTTGTGGCCCCGTTATTGCGATGTGAAGCGATGGAACGCGAGCTGAAAGCGGTCGAGTCCGAGTTTCAGCGAGTGCGCAACAACAATCCTGTCCGTCTACAGCAAGTTATGTGCGAAACAAGCATAGCAAAGCACCCATATTCGCGTTGCTTCACGTGGGGCAATGAGGAAAGCTTGAAACGCCACCCAGAGCGTGATGGAATTGCTGTTCGTGAGCAAATGTTGCAGTTTTTTAAGAAGTTCTACGTGGGGCCAGCTATGAAATTATGTGTCTATGGATGTGAATCACTAGATGTACTGGAGCAGTACGTGACTCAGAGTTTCAACGGTATCCCTCTCTATCGAAGCAATTACGATGTACCAAGGCCTGAGACGCTCATGGTACCTTATGGAGGTGGAGCAGGCCAGAAGCCCACGGTCTTACGAGTCATTCCTGTAGGTGAGAAACTCTCTCTGCGACTGTATTGGATGCTTCCACCAATGATGAAGAACTACCGGCAAAAGCCTTGGCTATACGTGGGTCGCTTGTTAGGCCACGAAGGTCCAGAATCTACAGCATCCATTCTCAAGCGAAGGCAATGGGCTACTGATGTCATCGCTGGTACTTCTGATCGAGACGGCTACGAGTTTGGATCCTTTGGCTCGGTTTTTGAGGTCCGAGTGTCTCTCACTGAGCGGGGTCTGGCTAGTTGGCAACAGGTTGCTCAAGTCATTTTCGATGCTCTTCGTATCTTCTCAGTCATGGCAACAACCGGCGATTTACCTGCATGGGTGTTTGATGAACTTCGCTCATCTAGCGAGATGGATTTTCGTTTCCAAGAAGAAGATAACGCGCCCGTGGATCTATGTCGCGAACTGAGCGAGAGAATGCTACCTCGCCACACTATTCAACGGAATTGCAAGGGAGATTTACTACGTTATGATCTCATCCAGGGTATATTCGATGCCTCATCTGTATGCGCTTTGCTCTCTAGTCTTTCCGCTGACAATGTTCGCATCGTCTTGATGGCGTCTTCATTTACCGATACTATCAAGTTTGAGAAACTTCGGACTGAACGGTGGTTTGGCACCAAATACACTGTAGATCCAATTCCTGACACAGTAATTACAGCGTGGTCCCGGCTCTCGGAAGAATCGATAGAGCTATCACCACTACCAACGCCAAATCCTTTCATGCCCCGGGATATCTCACTTTTACCTTGGGAACCGCTCGTTCAAGCTGATAGTGGAGCTCCTCCAGACCTCATCCTTACAACTTCGACAATACAGCTATGGTACAAGCGTGACCGCACCTTTTTGGTGCCCAAAGCGAGCGTCAGCTTCCTCATGACGCTGCCAGAGCCAACAGCAGTAACTCATATGCTCGCAGAATTGCATGTTGAACTGGTGCGTCGTCGTTTGCAGCACACATTAGAGCACGCAGAAACTGCGAATTTCACCACCGAATTGGGTGTCCGAGACCAAGCTATTGAGGTTGTGATCTCCGGGTTCAGCGATACGTTACCAGAGCTCATTCTTGTTATCATGCGGGAGATTTTGTGTCCGTCAACGACACTTGAAATTGCATCGGAATTAACATTAGCGCGAGACGAACTCGAACGTGAGTACCGCAATTCTACTCTGTCTCCAAGAGCAAAAGCCTACGAGTTACGACTGCAGATGCTTGAAAGCAGCGCCGTCACCACAGACGACAAGTTGGAGGCACTTCAAAGCAGATACAGGCGTGAGAACGAACTCGCAGACGATCTCGCAGACTTTACGACCACCGCCCTGGGATGCACCGACACACCGATGCTGCGGTGCCTGGTGATCGGGAATTTGAGTCGAGAAGCTTCTATTTCTCTTGCGCGAGACGTCGAAGCGGTCAAAGTAGGCGAATCTACTTACGAGCCAGAGCCAGAACTTGAACCGGAGCCTCCTATATTAGCCCCAAGATGTCACACAATCGCGCTACCACCGACAACTAATGGACTTCTCGTACGGCGTAAAAGTGAACGTGCTGGAGAGCGGAATTCCGTGGTGGAAGTGTATTTCCAGATCGGCAAAGTAGGGCCGACAGATCGAGCGTATGCCGTCTTGTTGCGTGCTCTACTGGCTCAACCACTCTTTCATGAATTGCGAACTAAGCAGCAACTAGGCTATACAGTGACGTGCAGTATTCGAGACACCCACGACGTACTCGGTCTGAGTGTGGCCGTGCAATCAGCCTCCCATGCTGCCGGTGCCGTGGCGAAGAAACTCGATCTCTTCTTACATGAAGAATTTCCGCACGAATTTCTGCTCTTAGATAAGTGTATTTCGCCCAAACGTTTTGCAGCCCACGTACAAACTTTGCAGCGAGCGTATGCTCGTCCTGACTTAACGCTAACAGAGGAAGGTGAAAGGTATTGGGAAGAGATCGTTAGTGGACGTCTGGAGTTTGACTTGGATGCGCGTGTAACAGCTGCTCTTAGAAACTGTACGCGTCAAGGTCTGCTGGAAAGGTACCGATGCTGGGTACAGGGAAGCACTAGCTGCTGCACCACTTGCACTCAATATCATCGTAAAGACCACTATGAACCCAGCAAAAGTCGTGGAGCTCGGAAACTTCGAGTGCATGTTGTGGGCCAAGGCAGTCCGTTAAAGCCACTCGAGCAGCTCGTTCCTCCTGATAAGACCCTAGTGATCATAACAGGTGACCTAGTCGATTTTAAACGCGAGCTGCGGTGCCATTGCCACGTTGATGAGTGACTAAGTTGCGGTATCGATGGACGAATTTTTACATTCGCTGCGTTCCGGAACTGTCTGTCATCCTTTGCCCTGCTCTTCGTTTGGTGTTTGGAACTCGAGCAACTCTGATGCTGTAACAAAGTTGTGTATGGATGGCCGATGTGTGGCAGTGGCGCTGACACGTCGTTGCCTCGGTGAAGTTTCAAAAGCTGGTGACTCTTCAGTGGACTTTAATGCACGAAGAAAGAGGTTTCGTGTGGAGCCCCGAGTCCTCGACATTTCGTTCAATGCATCGGATACTACTAGACGCTTCTCGAGGTTCATTAATCGACTTTCGAGGGTTTCAGACTGTGCATGTATGCGAGATTTCAGGGCTTCCACTTCGCCCGATACTCGAGATACTTGCTCCAGGAGACTCTGAAGTGTCAACTCCATCATTATAGCCCAACGAGGGACATTGTCTGATGATGATGTGGCGGCTTGGGTATCAGCGCCAACACTAGTTGCCTCGTAGGCTATAGAACTGCTAAGTATCGACTGCGAGGTTGGCGTCTGCTGTTTGGGCTGATTTGGTTGCTGCTGTTGAGGTTGCCGAAGTGACCACTGCAGTTGGCTTGGTTGCTGCTGAAGCTGCTGTAAAAGAGTAATAGAACTACGGGTGGGTGGTAACGATACTGAGCATCCTCCTCCACTTTGTATCGACGAGTAGGTTGTAGTGTCCGTGACTGATTCTGGGATGGTAGCGGCAGCAATTATGTTGCTTAGATTACGCTTACTATGTGATCGAACTCCATTTTGGGCCAAGAACAGCTCGGATAATTCCTCAATCTTCGTGCGAATGTACTCGACGTTAACCTCCATCATTTCCAGCATGGTCATCTGTGAATCGATGGGATCGCTAACGTCATGGGAATGCACTCGTCGCTTCACTTGTCGATACTTTGACAGAACCGTGAACAGTTTGAGCTCTGCACGACGCAGTGCTCGTTTCGTACTCGTCGTTCCTGTCGCTTTGCCTTCAGGGGCCTCCGTCGTTGATACGTTAACGTGACTACTTTCCCCTACTTCCAATGAAGCAGCTCGGTTATGCCGACGTTGAGCTGCACGGAGCTGTGCAAATGCCTGGAGTGCTCGAGCTGCATGGTCATTTAAAAGCCGCCGATGTTCGTCTTTCTTGAGGAACGCATTGACCTTGTGCTCGGAACGTGTGAGTACTAAGTAGTTGCTCATGACTGCAATTGTCACTGCGGTGGAAAGCGTACCGAAGACTCCGGCAGTTACTGCGATGGCACGACCTAAAGTTGTCCGCGGTACGACGTCACCGTATCCGATGGTGAGAATTGTTATGACCAGCATCCAGATTGCGTCGCCTAGTAGCATGGGCTGACAGCAGGAATCCGCTTTAAAAGCACATAAGAAGCGCTCCGCCACATACAATGAATACCCAGCAGCAAACCCAAGCACAGCGAAGCTCGCCATCAGACAACTGGTGGGGTGATTTTTCAGTGTCGATTTCATGAAGAACGTAGCATTAAAATCGACATTAGTAAGAGCTCCAATAAACCATCCATTGCTCGAATTGAACGAGTTGCGGAATTGCACCACTCGAATTATGAAGATTACCCGCGTGAACATTAAAAGACTGGCAGCAACCGTAAGCTGTGGCCATTTCGGATCCACGTCCTCAATTCCGGGGAATGGATGTACAGCTAATACCGCCATTTCAATAAGCAATGTGTGTCGCAACGAAGAGCTCAGCAACGTCGCTGTCGGTGGCATAATATTTTTGAGTTTCATGACTTCGCATTCCGCTGCGTAGTAGAGATAGATATAGTACAGCATAAGTGTTGTGGAGAATGACATAAGCACGCGCAGAGCCAATAAAACCATTCGCCCTTCGCTCACTGGTACGTTCGTGTCTAAGGCTTGGAAACAGAGAGGGCATTGTGTCGTCGATTCCACAGGACACGATTCGGGCAAAGTCCTAGTATTGGCGAGCCACACATACTCCATCTGCATCATCATAAGTGCCAGACCGGAAAAGCCGTAGAAGACTTGAAAGGCTGTGTATCGTCGTTGTGCTTGTACGAGTAGCATTCGTCGTTCCTGTACTGACGCCATTTCTGCCGTGGTAGCTTTTGCCTTGCTGCCGAAGGTTTTCACTTTAAGTTTCGGTAGCACTGGTACTGTCACTACTCCCGGACCGGGGCGTGGATTTGGTTCTGAGCACTCGGCAGCTGAAATGGAAGCGTCCAGCGGCACGATTTCATTCCTACTCGGCATGGTTGCTGGAGTCGCCACAAATAACTCACTAAGGCACCGGAGATCGGCGACGTAAAATTCGATGGCCAGACGCGCAGGGCATTCACTTGCGCTCGGCTGGAGGTGATTGCGAGCTACGGAGCAGCCAGCGGGCAGGAACCCCTGCGTCTTGAAGTTGTTTCTAGCTCCGTGTCTCGCCACTTCAGAGTAATGGCGAGCTCTATCCGCTGCAGGCGCGTATTAATAGGGAAGTGAAAGTGGCAGTCAGTTTCGAGTGAAGCATGCAAAAAACTGGTAAATAAACTGCTCGCGTACTCAGTCAACAACTGCAACAGCAACCAGCACAACAAGCGATCATGATATAACATACTCGCAAAATACCGGAGCGTAACGCAAAGAAGCTACTTTGTATTAGCCGAGTCTCTACGTTGTTTAATCCACTCAAATCCTCTCCTTTCTCCGGACACGACTTCAAGGTCGCACTAGTTGGCTAGAGTCATGGTCTGGTCTCACTAAAGAGTTAGTAGAAGAATCCAATGATCTTGCCACCCGTGTGTTTGCGGCGGGCCTCGTGGTGGTCCATGATGCCGTACGTGGTGCTGACCACAATATGGCCGAACTGACGCGACGGCAGGAGGTTGTTGATCCACTTCTCGTAGTCAGCAAGCTTGACGTCGAAGCGAGGCGAGATGACGCCGCACTTGTTGATGCGGCCCTTGAGCTCCACGACGATTTTTCCGGCACGGTGGTCGTCCACGATCTCGAACTCGCCAATGTAGCCGTTCTTCTGCATCACCTGCAGGAACTTAACGATCACCTTTGAGCTCGGGCGGATGAGAACCTGGCGTTTTCCGCGCTTCTCAGCGTTGTACATCGTCTTGAGACAGTCGGCTAGCACGCTCATACGAACCATGGCTGAGGAGGAGACAAAACGACACACAACATTTCGTTAATGCCTACTGCTAAGAGCCAAGGCCTACCGCTGCCTGCAAGTCGCTCCAGCAAGTCTCCACACTTCGAACCCTTCGGGGCGAGCGACGAAGTTACCAGACGACAACCGATGCAGGCAAAGCGGGGCCTCCAAAAGTCGCGCGACAGCTCGCCTTAACGTCAAAAAGGAGGGCTGTCGCGCGGCTTCTCTGACGGTGGTGGTGGTGGTCATGGACGCTGGGACGTACTTGCTAGTGTGGTGGAGTTAGCTTCGAAAGGACTGGAGAGATTTACGAATGGCCTCGATACTTCGTTTTTTTTACACAGACCAACAAACGTTTTTGAGCCAACCAATAAGACAGACGAATGTCCCACGAAGGTTGCGGGTGAAGACTCAGATCCACTCTTGTTCATGTAGATCCGCTGATTCGATAAAAATATAAATAATTAGAGGAATCAGACCAGATCTACAGTTAACATCGTCGGTGGCTAACAAGCCCCCTATGTAAAGTATGTATTTGTTTGTACATCTGATAATAATATTATTAAAAGCAAAATAGTAATAGTATAAAACATTTTAATATGTTGCTTAATAATAAATACCAGCCTTACAGTACCGTGCTATTGGCTAATATTTGGACGCAAGTAATTGGTTAAAACAATATAATTTGCTAACTTACTCACAGTTGTGGGCCCTACGTGCAAGCAATGCGAGGCGAAGATTGACCCACTTCTGCTGAACCCGCAGTGGTCTACGACGGATTCCCGGGCGCGCTGCGTCGGCTGCAGGAAGCTGTAGTACGGTTACGCGTTCCGTACAATCAGCGGACGGGGCAGCGTGCGGCACTGTATTGCCTGCAAGAACGGCCCAAAAGCGGTTAAGTTCTGGGAGGAAAAGCCTCCACCACCTAATTCGGCCGAAGTGCGCCACCAGGAAAGCCTGCCAAACGTCGAGAAGGTGATGGGCCCTGACTGGTACCTCAAGAAGAAAAATAGACACAGCCGCCCTCGCAAGCTGACCGCCCGAAACGTCAGGTACATTGAGCAAAAGAAGCAGCAGAAGAGCAGGTGATTTGGATATACATCCTTATATCCCCTTACCCCGCATAATGTTGAATACTGGCTGACGGTGCGAGGCTTAGGGTCGCACATACCGTAAGCTGACTGTGGCGCTACCAAGCGTGTTGACGCACCTATAGAGCGTAGCACGTTTCATATAATAACTAGCACGAGGTATGTACTGTGTACCTCTACAAGCTGGCCGTTCCTATCTGCATACGCGTCACCGTAGACGGCAAGTACACTCACTCATTTGGCCATAAGCTAAATCATGCTATATGTACCACTAACGCTCACAGACTATATTACACTTATGCGCGCTCAGAATTGAAACTACAGTATTGAGTCGCACCACGCGCGAAAAATAAGTTGCTGTCTGTACAGACGGGAGGACGTGTGCGGTAGTGTTGAGGTCGATGTATCTGTATGAAGTACTAAACTTTGCCTCCATGTCCATAATGGAAAAGCTAGGAGCTGGGTTAAGTCGCGGGTACGCTTTCAAGTTAGCTAGCCTGTATCTCGGCAGTCTGACCTGTGCCCAGTTAGTGAAGCACCTGGTTATACAGACTGATACATCAGAAGCGTAAGCACAGTAAGCCAGCACGACGACGTAAATGTACCGTGAAAGCGACAGTGACCCTATGCATAGGCTTTGGCTATCCCGAGGGCATAGCATATACATCCATTTGCGATCTTGCGAAATGAGCTATGCACTGACACATCAATAGCACGCCGAGCTGAAAAGTAGACAGCGAGAGTACTTTATGTAACGTACACGGGCTACTATTCGATACAAGTGTATGTAGCACTACGATATGATAATATGCCTACAGCCAAGTGGCTTCGTATGCTCGCCATACATATTGGAGGCAGTAAATGTCTGATAATCATTAGCTATGCAAATAAGTCGGTAAGTAAGTCAATGGCGTTCATCCTATCATAGAAGGGTTATGAGATTAAATTGATTATTAATTACAATCTGATTAATGGATACGAGTTAGCGAACATCGCGTACAGGCCCTTCAATGAAATTATGATACTATGAAGAGCTCAGCGAGGCATATGGAGAGGCGAAATTGGTATATTCTGTGACCCTCGGCAGATACTAGCGGCTCTAAACAATACTATGCATGCGGAGACAGACAAACTGTGACTCGCTCTAACTGACCGTCGCAATCAGCTATATGGTATAGAATACCTCTCGACTAGACAAATAGTATGTGGTGAAGTGCTTTCTCAGAAATAAGAGAATGGGCCTGACGCGGGGTCACTATCCCGAATCAGTGACAATTTCAAGTGATTAGAGAGGATTTGGGTTGGTGGCACGGATGCAAGTTGCCGGTGGTGGATTAGCCATGACGAGCAGCACCCCGTATGAAGTGACGATGGATCTGGTTTGAGCGATGTACGAGAAGGCAAGATCCACCAAGACTTACCTCGGATCCACCCTTACCTGGATTCACTTAAATGGATATGGGATATACTATACAAGAGTGGATCGGGTGTGGATCTCATGAAGGAATGGTGGTAGGTGCCATCCGAAGATGGATCTAGTAGCCACGGCTAATGAAGAGTCAAGATCCACCGCGAGGTACCCCGGATCCCATACTTCCGAGTTCGGATCCATGGAGGGAGGGTCCCGCCTTGAGGGACCTGGATCCAGGGTATAGGGATGATGGATGCAGTGGATCTCGAGCTTTCGTGGGACAATGGAGATCACAGACGGTTGCGAGATGATGTTGGATGATTGGAGAGCTCAGATCCACGACGAGTGTACACTTACAGTGAGGTGGATCCAAGCGACCTGGATCCGGATGAGTGTACCCATAATAGGGTGACCATGATGATTACGTCATAGATCCGGTGGATCTGAAGATAACACAGCTGGGCTGATGGGTCAAGGGAAGAAGGGACATGCAGCCGAGCCTGGTAAGGGATTTAGCAGATGAAAGACATAGAAGGTAGAAATCCAGGCAGGTATAGGCTTAAATATCAATACAGATCCCAATTTGCACAGTATCACGCAAGTGCCTTCCTGCCCTCAAGAACCGGAACTACAGTGGCCGTACGAGCTAGGAGAAGGTTAGGAATTGCGAATCTAGTGTTGGTAGTGATAACTGGATAATACATTGGCCAGATCCTACAACCTAGTGAGCTTTTCCTTTACTTGTGCAGATCCGACAGGTTAACCGAATTTACTACTTGGTCGGTTACACCCTAGAGGTTCTCAACTCTCAAGATCCCGTCACAGGAGGCGGCAAGTACGACGCAAAAGAACTACAAAGGCAAGGGAACACACCCGCAAGGCAACCCTACGGTCAGATCCACGATCTAGGCCCGGATCCATAAGCTCGAGTATTCGCTTAGGATTCGGAACAATCCACGGACGCAGAGTGAAGATTTACCACTGCTGCTCCACCCCATCCCCCACGTCTCGCCAAGACACTCAAGCTTCACCACTTGAACTCTTCGGAAGTTACCGAGAGAGCAAGATCCCGCCCTACCGACGGGTACTCAAGGTGAGGAAAGTTCAGCAGAACACGGATCATCTGGGGACCCCCTCCGTTAGTCGGTGTCTGGGGCGCAATTGGGTAAAGTTGAATCTGTCTATCTCGCAGATTTTGGCTGATCCCCGCTACTCCACTATGGTGGCG
>NW_003303710.1:96700-98961 GCF_000142945.1 Phytophthora infestans T30-4 | reverse complement strand
CTGAATGAAACAAGATCCGCAGATCGATGGAGTTTGGAAGGACTCTGTCGACGGAGAGAGGTGATCCGGATCCGGATCTAGAAGAGAAACTCTCTATCCTCCCCAGGTCCCCTCGGGAACCCCTGCGGATCTTGACTTGCGTCAAGATCCGCTAACAAAACAAGGAAAAGTGAAGGCGAAACGGTATGCATTTGCAGATTCACCGGTTAAGCCAACACTGTACCTAAACCCAACCCCCGCTAGTCGAAGAAACGAGAAAGAAGACGAAAACGAGTAAGACTACGCGGAAGAAGATGCAAGCTCCAGAGTCGGAAGAAGACCAAGCTGGATCCAGGTCAGGCTGGTCAGACAAGGATCTCGAGTTTGTGTATCGCCACCAAGCTTTACGCGACTTCCTGCATCAAGATCCTGTCATGCAGATCCTGAATCCACGACAGATCGAAGATCCAAGAGAACCGGTGAGAGCACCAACTAAAACGGCGAACAAGTTGGTGGCAGTCAAAGATCTATTACGTTTGCTTACGGCGTCAGGCATCGTAGCTGGTGTGTTCGACGCAGAGGATATCTTCGAGCTAGACCTGGATCTCATAGTATCCCGCGACGCGGGACCTCTTTGCCAGAGTTAAGTCCATCACCGGAGAAAGGTCGCGCACTATGGATCCGGTGTCGTCGCCGAGGGTCAGCCAAGCTGCATCCTCGAACTACGAATCCGCCACTGAGGATGAGTCAGACACGTCGTCCGAACCACGACGCATGACTTTAGGACCCTCCGGGGCATCCATGCTGGAAGCGCGGGCGAGGAGCCGAGGACAGGAAGTCCCTGTTAGCGCGAAGGCTCGGGATTCAGTAGGCCCTACGCGTGATCTGACACAATCCAGCCACGATCGAGCCAGATCCGGCAAGAAGCCAGTGGGATTATCGTCAGATCGGGCTCAAGGTAATCGCCTCACGGATCCGGTCTCGCCAGTGGACCAGACGGCCACAGGCTCTTCCGACACTTCCTCGGGCACCCTGCAGCGACACTTCGAAGCTGCGATGAGTCGTTTCCTGGCCGAACAGGGTATGAGAGCGCCCGTGCCACAAGTGCAAGTGCTCCACGAACATGGAGCACGAGACGTGGAGATGGAGTCCGTGGAGGGAGACAACTCCCATGATGAGTTCGACCCAGATGATCTGGATGGCCCATCCACTTCGTCAGCAGTGGTAGCAACAGCCACAGCCGGGGAATGTGGATCGTCCATGATCCAGAGGGTACGGATCTCAGCCATATCGGATCTGAAGGAGTTCACGGACAAGGATCAAGATGAGGACCGAGCGAGAACATGGATCAGCAAAGTCAAGTCGGCCCTCATGAGAGATCAAGCGTCGGATGCTGAGAAGTGTTTGACCTTTGCGGATCTGCTAGCGGGGCCAGCCAGGAACTGGTATCGGCAGCTGGGCAGATCCACCAGGAACAAGTGGCCAGATTTGCTGCGCAGTTTCCAGACCCAGTACTGTGGATTGGGAGTGTCGGTGGCACGACAATACTACCACGCTCGCCGCAGATCGGATGAATCCCCGCTAGAATACCTACATCGACTAAATGTGGCCGGTCTACGGGCCAAGTTGAAGATCAAGGATGGGGATCCAAGGTACTGCGGGAACACGTGGATCATTTCATCGAGACGGTGGGAGACGTGGATCTGGCCGACAGGCTGACCCTGTTACGACTTCCCGACGCAGACGAGCTTGAGGAAGTGCTGCGGGCGGTGGATCGCGCGAAACACCACCAGAAGAAGGCGGCGGTCGGATCCGGCAAGTATCGCCAAAAGGCTCCGACGCCTACGGCCCCAGCTCGACGTGTCCACCAAGTCACGGCGCCCGACTCAGGAACTGAATCAGGATCCGACGGTTCGGACTCCGACCCTGAAGATTACCGTCGGGTCTGTCTCACTGCATCCAACGATCGAACGGCGAAGACAGGAGACAACTCTCGACCGGGGGATACCGTACCCGGGGACCGTGGGATGTACAGATCCCGAGATCTCATGGACGGGGCAGCACAAGTCAGGTGTTCACAGTGCGGATCCCGGAAGCACACTGAATCTGGATGCTGGAAACACCTGGTCTGTGAGAAGTGTGGCAAGAAAGGCCATCCCGGGGATCATTGCTTCTACGTGTGTCGCGGGTGTGGCGAGATTCACGACGTCGGCAAGTGCCCGATGGAAGAATTCTACAACCAGATCCGCCAATGGTTTGATCCAGCCCAGCACCGAGGGATG
>NW_003303710.1:92892-95685 GCF_000142945.1 Phytophthora infestans T30-4 | reverse complement strand
ATTATGAGGAGATCGGGCGATGGTTAGCGAAGGACGGTATCTTCTAGGCGACCTGGATATGTGTCAGTGGGATCCCGCCGCTACAAAGAATGGCAGAATCTGGTGTACGAGGCGACTACCGAGATCGAATCCCTCGGAGAGGTGGAGCTCCCGGCGGAGCCAACTGGCCCCTTGGTGGATCGGCCTTCATATCCAACTCCGCGAAAGATCCTGCAGAGGGATCTATGGGTCGAGATCCAAGCAATGGAGGCTGGATCCACGACGGGGGACGATCCCCAGAGTCGGCCCTTAGATAACGCAGGGTCGGTGGATGAAGGATTGCAGAGGGTTAAAGCCGAACAGCCGGATCGCGCTGTTCCACAAGTGGATCCAAGCTTTCCATTGGATAAAGTGCCTGGATCCTTATCGAGAGTGGCAACACTAGTCAAACCAGAACCGTCGGGCTTAAACTCGTTAGAGGACCGACTAGATCCAACTGTTGGTTTCCCTGATACCAGGGTACCTGATTCCCCGAAGACAGAAGGACTGCCAGGCGAAAGAGGGTCGCGGTGTTTGGATCCAATGGTGGATCCTACGAAGACGGAAGATGAGCAAGTTTGTTACCATGAAGGCGGAGATCTACACGCCGAGGATCTCGGGGATGGCCCGGCGGTAATCCCGGAGGTGCCACTGACCACAGAGGAGGTCACGATTGACGATATCCAAGTGGATCCAGGGGCAAACGAGCCCGGTTACGTCAGAAAATCTGGGAAAGCCGACATCTGCTGATTGGTAAAGGTAATGCATTACCGCCCGCCGCCCGCGGAGTCAAATGTGACATCGATGTCGGCGACGCGAAACCGATCGCTCAAAGGTTGCGGAAGGTGGCGCCTCAGTTGCGAGAAAAGCTATCGGATCTGATTAAGGGCCTGCTGCAAGCCAAGATCATCAGTTTCTCAACGTCCCCGTGGGCATCCCCAGTGGTAATCATCATCAAGAAGAACGGGGTGGATATACGTCTGTGCATTGATTACCGGCTGGTTAACGGTCTGACTCGATTGATGGTGTATCCGATGCCCCTAATCAATGAGCTGTTGGAAGATCTGGATAAAGTACTCTGGTACTGCTCTCTTGACATGGCCAGCGGTTTTTGGGTAGTTACTATGACGGATCGAGCTCGCGCGATATCCGCATTCATCACACCGTTTGGCCTGTTCGAGTGGAACCGGATGCCGTTTGGATTGAAGAACGCATTCCAGATCTACCAACGCCTAATCGATAACGCTCTCTATGGATTCACCCGAATACCGGAACCCAAAAGAGGTGGATCCGGGGAAGATCATACGGAAGTAGATTCATTTGAGGCAGGAGAGCCAGGGGATCCTGGAACCCCGTCCGTGTTAGGACGCAGATCTTACATCGAAATCGTGGGATCAGTTGTGCGAAAGAGTGACATCCCTACTGGAGGCGTGTACTAAGTGGAATCTCTCTATCAGTGTGGTAAAGAGCTATTGGGGGATGCGCAAGGTGGATTACTTAGGCCAGCGAGTTTCCAAGGAGGGATTGGAGGCGAATCCTAAGGACCTGTCTTCGTTAGCCGATTTGCCCTTCCCGCAGTCGTTACGGGCGATGCAATCCTTCTTGGGCAGTTTGAACTACTACAGTCGGTTCATCGATATAACGCCCTGTTTGCCGCGGTATTGTATGAATTGAGAGAGGTAGATTTCGCTGCGATGACCACTCCAGCTGTCCGGATAAAAATTCAACAAGCTCTGGCCCAGGAGAAGCGGATCCACGAAGGAATCCAAGTGGTACGACGCCAGAAGAGGACCTGAAACAGGAGCTGATCCACCCCGGAACCAACGGAGAGAGGATCCAGTCTGGATAGAGACGACGGATCAGAACATGGAAAAGGCAGAATCTCGGTGGATCCGAGCTCAACACGCATTCGTGGAACTGAGAAACAGGATCGCGACCACGCCTATCCTCCGTCACTTCGATCCGGAACGTCAACCTACGGTAATAGTTTATGCCAGCGACTGGGCAGTCTCAGCAGCTCTGGTACAAGAACATGAGGGGATCTGTCATCCAGTCACCTTCGTCAGCCGGACACTGAAGCCGAATGAACTGAGCTACGGAGCGGTGGAGAAAGAGATACTCGCGCTCCTGCGCGTGTTGGATCTGAATTACAACCTGCTGGTGGGAAGATCCATCCGGATCCTGACCCGACACTCTACGCTAGCCTGGCTGTTCAAGTCGGCCGGGTTACAAGGACGTTTGGGACAGTGGGCAGCTTTACTCTCGCCTTGGACACTGGAGATTGTGAAATGTTCGAAAGGGGAAGACGAGATCCTGGGAGTCTTGGCCGCGAGCATCACTCCTCGAGCTAAGATGGATGAGGCGCTGACTAGGGTCGCTCCTAAGAAAGAGCCCAAACGCCGGATCCAGATCCCGATCCCGACGGTACAGGCAGATGAGGATCTGTACGTCCTGAGTTTCGATGGATCCGCTCGTGTACGACGCGGAGGGGGAGCATACAGTGCAATACTGTGGAGACTGCCCGGATGGGAAGTTGTACGGGCCAGATCCACTTACGCGGAAGGCCTCACCGTCAATGAAGCGGAGTATAACGGGCTCCTTCTGGGTTTAGATTTACTAAAGGGACAAGATCCGAAAAGGCTGGTGATTTGTGGGGATTCAAATTTGGTGATCAGACAGGTGCGAGGTGAGATTGACTGCAAGGCCCCGGCCCTAACACTGTTACGGCAGAAAGTAATGATCCACCTGCGTGGTTGGATGAATCACGAGCTGGTG
>NW_003303710.1:90848-92158 GCF_000142945.1 Phytophthora infestans T30-4 | reverse complement strand
CCGAAAGATATGGAGCCTAGCGAGATGATTTAGACATGATTCGTGAAGCAAGGCCTTAATGTCTTAACTCCTACGAAGCTTTCAACCGGATGCTTGGGGCAGCGACAAGCGGGCAAATCATGGCATACCGTCCCCTAGCTAACGGGTCGGCCGAGCGCATTGTGCAGACGATCACGAGAGCACTCAAGATGTATGTCCAGGATTTGGATCAGAGGGATTTGGGATGAGTACGCAGAACGACTCCCCCTTCGCGATGAACACCGCCCAAGACAGGATCCGAGGTGATACCCCATTTTACTTGGTACATGGGTGGGATCCCAAATCTACCCTAGAAGTGGCCATTCCAGTTTGTAGCACCAAGAAGAGAAATCGAGATCCAAGGCGATGGCGATACCAAGTCCAGAAATACTACCGGCAAGCCAGATTCCAGGTGAACCAACGGCTGCGGAGTGCGATAAAGGATCGAGCAGATCGACACAACGAAGACACCCGTCCGCACCAAATCCAAGTGGGATCGCAGGTGTGGCTTTATTTGGATCGAGTGAAAGAAGAGTATGCCCGCAAATTGGCCCATCTATGGCATGGACCGTTCCGGGTGAGCGAAAAGATAGAAGAACATGCGGTAAAGCTGGAAACGGCAGGTACCGAATATCGCATGTTCCCTGTAGTACACGTATCCAAGCTGAAGTTGGTCAAAGAATATCCAGATCGGCCGCAAACCCGTCTTTCGGTGGATGGATCCGACCGGGTAGACTTCGACGAAGTCCTCCAGCCGGAGGATAGTTGGAATGTGGACCTCGGGGCCGACGAGTTCGAAGTCGAGAAGATCACCGACATGAGGTCAGGGAAGCGAACTAGATACGGGCGGATTTACCGTGAATTTCTGGTGTATCGGCGTGGATATGACGAACCCAGTTGGGTAGACGAGGCAGATCTGAACTGTGGAGCATTACTCTATGATTTCTTGCGGAATCGTACGAATCGGAACAGATTCGGCGTGATGCAGTCTCATGAAGAAGCGTAGGAAGGGGACCCATGGATGTGAGTTGGTCATGTCGATGGGAGGATGAAGAAGGGCCCACAGGAAGGGTGTGGGCCAGGAGGAGGAGGATCGCTGACGTGAGTTGGTCACATCGGAAAGAAAGAGAAGACGAATCCACAGGGGAAGGGTGGATTAGGAGGAAGGAGTGAATGTTTATGCATAAGAGTGACGTTTTACGTGCGAGGAGTCCTGTTTGATCTCAAGCACGAGCTTTCAAGGGCCCCACCTATACTGACCCAATTGATCCTGGGTCATTGGCGCTAGATCC
>NW_003303710.1:73785-75098 GCF_000142945.1 Phytophthora infestans T30-4 | reverse complement strand
CGAATTGCGCGTGCATGAAGAACGGAAGGTGTTCCTTGAAGTTTCCAAAGGCGCTCGCGGACGAAACGGGGATGACCCCCGACAAATACCCCACGTACAAGCGTGGTCGCCGTCCGGATGGAATTTTGTGCCATAAGGGGAAAGTATGGGACAACGCGACCATCAATCAATGGGTGGTCCCCTACAATCCGTTCCTGTCGCAGAAATACAACTGCCACATCAACGTCGAGGTTTGTGCCACGAACAAGGCCATCAAGTACATCTACAAGTACGTCTACAAGGGCTCGGACATGACGACAATCACGATTGAAGGCGAAGAAATTCGGGCGAACGAAATTCTTCAGTATCTCCTCGGGAGGTATATTTCTCCGGTAGAAGCTTGCATGCGACTATTCATGCATCCAACACAAGGATCAACACATTCTGTTGTGACGCTACCTATTCATTTGGAAAGAATGAGCATGGTTGCTTATCGCGACCAAGCGACGACCCCCCAGCTTCACAACTTGATTAACCGCGGGGATAGATCAATGCTGACGGAGTTTTTCAAACTGTGCGCGCGTAACCCAGAAGCTACGGTCAATCTACTGCCCAAGGATGTACCACGGAAATACAGGTGGACGGAACACAAGACGTGGGAACCGTACAAGAAGTACGTTGCTTCTCTGGGACGCTTGGTACACGTATCTCCGCAGGACTCGGAACGCTTCTACTTGCGACTTCTCCTGTGTAACCGACGCTCGCCTAAGTCCTTTGTGGATCTTCGAACAATTGATGGTACGGAACATCCTACATATCAGTAAGCAGCTTTGGCGCTTGGATATTTGGAAAATGACGACGAGTGGATACATTGCTTACGCGAAGCCGCCGAGGTCAAGATGCCGTACCAGCTACGCCAACTCTTCGGCATCATTTTGGTTTACTCGATGCCTGGCAATGCCAAAGATCTATGGGGACAGGTTGAAGAAGGATATGTCAGAGGATCATGCACGAAGCATTGAGGAAAGAGACGCAGACCTGCATAATGCACGCGAAGAGGAGGTGCGTCTTCGAATGGCGGAGTACAAGGCGTTGAAGAACCTGGCTGATTACTTGGTTTCGAACCAAAAGTCCCTCGACATGTACGGGCCTTCCTCTGCTAGCCCGATTACGAAGATGGTATCTGCTCAAGTGGACCGACCCGGATACAGCGTCTGTTGATTGTTGTCCAGCAAGGAGATTGAACGCGTACCCCCAAAACGATCTGGAGCTATGTTGCGGGAGCAGCGAGACCACTTTGAACAGCAACCAAGAGGGAATTTTTTGACCAAGTT
>NW_003303710.1:64045-68523 GCF_000142945.1 Phytophthora infestans T30-4 | reverse complement strand
AACAATTTTAAAGTTTATCATATAATAATAATTTTTTTTTTTGCCTAAATGATAATATACTCCCAATAGTAAATATTCGTCGGAATACCTAATAATTTTACGCACGTTAGTATTGTGTTTGCAGATGGAATGTTCATCCGTTTTATAGCCTAGATCGAGCATAGTCGGAGCGTAGAACTATTAATACGCGTAAAAATGAGATGGAAAGAGGCAGGGTCTAATTTTTATCTGAGATTGAATTACACAATTATCAGCTAGACTAGCTAGATCGATTTGTACTTTTTTAGACCTTGATTTAATAATTCGACCTCTATATACATGCATTATAAATCGAGCATCAGGCTTATTGTGTAAGGACAAAATCATTGAAATACACAATAAATTATAATAGTTTATTCACAGTTTGCAACATGGTGAGACCCCCGTGCAAGGCCAATATTGGACGCGATATTGTGCGGCGCTGTATTGCCTGCGAGAACGGCCCAAAAGAGGTGGACGAAAAGTCGCCACCGCCTGATTCAGCCGAAGTGCGCCGCCAGAAAAGCCTGTCAAACGTCAAGAAAACGATGGGTCCTGACTGGTACCCCAAGAAGAAAAGAGGTGCAGCCGCCCTCGCAAATTGACTGCCCGAAACGCCAAGTACAACGAGCATAAGAAGCAGCAGAAGAGCAAGTAATTGGTAAATATACCCTTTTAGGCCCCCATTTTCCTACCTATCTTTGTATTTAGTATACTGGTTGACGGTGCGAGGCTTGGGGCCGCACATACGGTAAACTGACTATGGCGCTGCCAATAGTGTTGACGCACCTACAGAGGGTAGCGCCTTTCAAATAATAATTAGCGCCCGGTATCTACTGTGTACCCTTGCAAGTTGGCCGTCCCTATCTGCTTCCGCGTAACAATGGATCGAGAGTACACTCGCTCAATTGGATACATGCAAACGATGCTATCTGTGACATCAGCGCTCACAGCGTATGTTCCATTAATGTGCGCTCACAAATTGAAACTACAGCATCGAGTGAGCACTACACGCGACGATTAAGTTGCTGTCTACATAGATACGAGCACGTGTGCGGTAGCGCAAACAATACCGGTGGGTGTGGTAAGTCGAACTGTCTGTACGCAGTACTATACTTTAGTGCCCTGTCCATAATGGTCGAGATAAGAGCTCGGCTCAGTCGCGGGTGGCTATAAGGTGTACCCGCCTCGCGCGTAGATACTGCGCTGAATACAGGTGACAGTCGCGCGGTCAGCTTGCCAGTATCGCTGCAGTATGGTCTGTGCCCAGTTAGTGACCTGCTTGGTCATATAAACTGATACATTAGAAGCGTAAGCACAATAAGCCAGCACCATGATGCAAATGTACCGAGAATGCGACAGTGGCCCCATGTGCTTTGGCTACCGCGAGAGCGTGGCGCCGACGAGCTTACGAAATCAGTTATGCATGGATATATCAAACAACACGCCGAGCTGATAAGTAGTAGCGAGATTACAGCATCTAACGTACATGAGCTACTATTCGATTCAAGTCTAAACACCAATACAACATGATAATCTGCCTATATCGATATGGCGTTCGCATGTTCGTCATACATATTAGAGCTTGCCACTCGGAAAGGATCTACGTCACTCGGTCAGTCAGTAGCTATGCAAAGAAGTCAGTAAGTGCGCCAGCTAGACAACTAAGATCAATGCATGTGAAAGGTAGTGGAAAGACCCTTTAGTAATATCATAAAGAGCTCAGCGGAGCAATTTTAAGACATAATATTGGGGGTTGTGGGGGACCATCGGCAAAAACTACCTGGTCTAAAAGATACTACACGCGAGGGAGCGGACCAAACCTTTGTTCTAATAGACCGTCGCAATCAAAGATATAGGCGTATTAGCTTCAGCTAAACTGGGATTTCGTAGTATCATTGATACTGACCCGTCTTCCGAACAGCGTATATTACATTTGCAACCACGCGCGCCTCCGATTCGTCTCATTCGGGGAGCTATGCGCTCAAATGGGATTATAGCCCAAACCTTCCCGGGTAAGATGGTGCTCATCTTGCAGGTCACGTTCAACCCGGGCCATGTCTCCCATAACATGTGAGCACTA
Source organism: Phytophthora infestans T30-4 (assembly GCF_000142945.1). Taxonomy (NCBI): domain Eukaryota; phylum Oomycota; class Peronosporomycetes; order Peronosporales; family Peronosporaceae; genus Phytophthora; species Phytophthora infestans. Next base: position 66,422 of record NW_003303710.1, on the reverse strand, counting down.
AGGATATTATGTGCAGTGTGATTTTGGAACGTTACATAAGTAGATCACAGTGTACATATATTATATGTAGCTTCGCTTTTAAAAAAAGTCTAAGCACACCGCAGCGTAGCAGAGGTGGTCAAACCTCCCAGCACCAACCAACCATGCCCTAGCGTCTGCGAAGCGGGCGCCCAGAGCGCTAGTTTCCCGCTCCTAACCTTGTAACCTGTCCGTCCGTCTGTCTGTCCGTCGTTTTCCTTTCTTGCTGCTTTTTCCTGCCTTTTCGCATGGCTACAGTCGGCCTGTCTAATACAGTTGTGGTGTAGGGATTTCCAGATTCGACCATACGCCAACCTACTTTAGGTCAAGAATCGGCTCGGCCTGATAACCCAGAGCTTAGGAGCAAAGGATCACGGTAAGTACTCGGCGATCTGTCCGAATATGCTATCCGGATAGCCGCTGAGCTCAACGGTCGCCGGAACTCAGCTGAAGGGTCGGTAGAGATCCAAAACGACTACATTTCACTAGATATTTGCATGAGAAGCATAGGATTAAATAGGGGAAGCCGAAAGGGCTCCCAGAAGATAACAGAGCAGAATTTTCCTAGTCCAAGACACGTGTACACCTTTCCGGTAAGTCCCTGCATAGGGCTGGATTATGCCTGCCGTCAATACTCGAGAGGCATAGCTTGTAGGGTATTGATTGGTAGCGCCAAGAGATTAGGTCGGTCCGGGTAGGACAAAGTCTCGCTACGCGCGAAAGAAAGTCCCGCATACTCAGCGGGCCGGTACGTCGGATAGCCCGGGTGCCGTAACACTTCTAGCTGAGCAGCCTCTGCGCTCGGTGACCTGTTAAAGCGCTCGCGCGCCGTCGTCCATCCTTTGGTGGAGGGCACAGGGCTGTGAACGAGCTCAGCTGAACTAAACTCGGCGGAGTCTCGGAAGTGATCTGACTTGGTTAGTCGGAACCGAGTGGAAACGAGCCACTCGTCTGTCCCGGAAGGGCCGGACCGCGAGGGGACCACCCTCTGCGCAGGCCATACAACCGCCGACCTAACTCGGCGATTCGTTGTGGTTTGTGTAAGGAATCCACATTTGACGGTATTTGTGTGTTCTACTACACCACAACTGGTGCCGCGACCCGGGAACATTAGTGTGTGCTTGTTTTTATAGGTGCCAGCTAACCAAGTTAAGAGGAAGAGAAAGAGAAGAGTGAAGATGGTCAAGGGAACAGCAACTCCGAGCGACGGAAGCCCAGCGACGGCTGGAGGATCGCCTCTCGCGAGGTCGGACCGGCGGATCAACGACGCATCGCCATGACGATGAGTGGGACGACCGTCCAGTTCGACGAGGATGGCCCAAGACCAGGAGAGCGAGAATGGAGATGTAAGTGAAGGAGAGTATGAAGAGAAGGCCGAGACCGCTGAGCTCGGAGAAACAAAGACTACCGCCGAGCTACTTGGCGAGGTGGAAGAGTTGACGCTGCAGGTGGGACGCATAGGAGCCCCACGTCCTGTCGAGCGCAACTTATCCGCCGAGCTCGACGAAGGTGCGGACGATGAAAAAGATGAAGAAGAACATGGCGTTGCTCAAGGGGACCTTCCGAAAGCGACGAGGAACGCCGATACGCCGAGCGCTAATAACGTGTTGGCTCGACTCGGCGAGGAGATGAGAACGAGATCGGAATGGATGATGATGTTCGCGCCTGTGGCGATGGCGCAGGCGAAGTGGCCGATGTTGGGTCCTGAGCTAACTCAACCAGTGCGTGCAGCCAACATCAATCAGTTGGTGCAAGAAACTGTGTTGCTGTTGAAGGCGATGGGCTATCGGTGCAACAGCCGACCAAACAGCCTCATCCTGTCCGACTGGAGTCTGACCCGTGGTGGAGCTGAGCTCTGGCAATGGAAGAAGAAGTTGAGAGTGGCGTTTGGATTGGAGAAAGCCCCCGGTGGAACGAAGAAGGTGTACAGCCGAGTAGCCGAGTTCAAACCACTCGGCGAAGACCCAAGCAAGATTCCTTTGCCGAAGACCCCGGAGACGAAGAGACATGAAGTGTTCCGCGCTACGCAAGGGACTCCGTACTTCGAAGACGCCCACATGCTGACTCCAATGAAGCTAAACCCGACTCGGCGAGCGCCGAGTCGTGGACAGCGGAATGTTGGTCGTTACCGTGAATTGTATGACGCTGCAGATGAGGCTGAAGCTTACGAGGAGGATGAAAAAGACGACGACGCCTTCGACGTGAGAGGAAACCGTGAAGAAACCGTGAAGGACTACATCCGAAACTTGAGCTTTGACGCGGCTGAAGAAGACTCGACGCAGTACCTAGAAGTCCGAACCCACGCCTCACTCGACAAAATCGCCGAGTTCGAAGGAAAGCGCTACCGCTCTGACGCGTC
>NW_003303710.1:56873-63945 GCF_000142945.1 Phytophthora infestans T30-4 | reverse complement strand
TTATTGTCGAGAAAAATCGATACAAGAGCCGCCACGAAAATGATGCCGCGATCGGCATCGTTTTCTCGACCGGTTGGGGACTAAAGCCGTTACAGTATGGAACAATCACACGTTCAACGTAATCGGGATCCAGCCCCATCTCTTGCAAAATTGTGCCACCTTCTTCGAGCATACGCGTTTTTCCCAAACCAGAAATGCCAGAGCAAACAGGCACAACCTGCTTCGTGTGATCTGTTCCAGCAGTGCCACTACGCGCGATGATATTGCGGAAGCACTTCGCTGCCTTCATAAGCGCCTTTTCCCTTCCAACCAAGCGAAACTGTAACTTGTCGTTGTTGCAGATGGCAAAACTCTACCCATTTCTCCGAAACCAGCTAGCCCAAGATCTTGTGGAGGCGTCCAGCTCGAAGAAATCAAGCCACGACAAAGCTGCCAGTGTCGTGGGTGAAAAGCAGCAAGCGACTAGAAGAAGGTGGGCACCGAAGGTGTCCACAGCGAAATCAGAAGTCATGACTGGCGCTGTTGAAGATTCAGGCTGCACAAGTACCTGGCTGGTGATGGCACCAGCATCGAAGGCGGAAATGTATGTTTTCCATGTACAAGTTACTCTTTGAAGCAGGCAGAGAAGCTAGAGAGAAGCTAACCAATTTGAATTCACTTTCAGTTTTACATTCTACTACTCAGATCAACGGGTCTTCTAACGCAGCAAATTCCTCACCGGTTTCTGAAAGTGCAAAAGGTTCTGAGCCCAAGCCGTAGTCTGCTGATTAGAAGCCCCTCTGTCGATGTCAGTCACCGGACGTCTCGACTTCACGGACTTAGACAGTCCCCAGGCGATGCCACCGATCGCTCGTGCAGAGCGGGCACACCGCCGCAACTTGGGCCGTGTGCACAGTGAGATGCACAGCCAAGAGCTACGAACTCCACCTGGCTCACCCCTGGACAGTACGTCTCGACGGTTCATGCGTACACCGGAGAGCTATCAGGATCTGATGACGCCGGAGCGCGCATCAAGATCAACACCAACTTCGCGAACGTCCCGAATGTCGGACCAAGACATAATTGCAATGCTGATGGCACGACTCGAAGATGCGATGGTGATTGTGAGCACACAGCAACGAATGCTAAGGGAGCACCAAAAGGCTGCCGTGCGACGGGAGTACGATATGAACCCTACTGAAGAGAAGCTTCCTGTCACTACAACCCCTGTGAAGATGAGCACTCGCATAACAACGGAGGTGGCACCCGACGGGTACACCGTAGCTGAGCCACAGCACGATAATCCAAAGATCTCTTCCACAATACCACAAGAAGAGTCAGATGAGGCAAAGTCAGCAGCAGCTGATATCTCGGTAGCTGGCAAAGAAAGTCCGGAACCTTCCTCGCTCTCAGTGTCCAAGAAATCATCGATAGAGCAGAAGCCACCCTCTCAATCAATGGAGCAGACCACCGAGAGCCCACCGGTCACAGCGACAGTGACTCACAGCGCTCACAGGCCGCCGAAGCTGAAAGACATACACTGTCGACGCTTTACTGGTGTTGAAAAGTATCCAGGACTCGGAGCCGGGGTCGAGGACTTCCTGAACGAATTTGAGAGCGCGGTGCGCATGGAAAGGCTGCTAAATAAGTCACAGTGGTCAAGCGAGCTAAGGGCTTCTGTGCTGGGCACTTTCTTGGAAGATCAAGCTGCTCGTGCATATCATGAGTTTGCAGGCACCAGTAATGTCAGCTACGAGGTGCTGATCGCACACCTTATGAAGGAATTTGGTTGTCGTCTAAGCCAGTACGAGCTAGGAAAACGACTGGATACCACCAAGCGCGCAGGTGATACTTAGAAAGAATATGTCAGCTATTTAAAGTTCATCGAGCGGCTCATGGAAGGTGACCGCTCACAATTACTGCTAGAAACAGTATGCAACAACGCTTGTCCCGACCTAAAATCGACTTTACTAAGCAAGGTTGATGAGACGAACACCAACTACAATGAAGAGCTCAACAAAGTCGTTGACTTTCTGATTCGTCTCAAGGGCGACGGTCGTCGTGTCGGTCACAACAAGCAGGGAGGCAAGAGCAACCCTCCCCGTCAGCAGCAACACCAAGGAGCGCCTGCTGGAAACAGTCAGAAGAAACAGGGAGGGCGCGGCCATAGTAACGACGACGACCAGCAGCAGCAACATGGACACAACCAGCAGAGTAAGCAAAGACAGCGCAGCAAACAGCAGTCCTAGAGCCCGAGGCAGACGGATAGCGGTCACGCTAATACGAGCACAAGAACGTTTCGCTGCTGGAACTGTGACGAACCTGGCCACAGAGAAGCCGACTGCCCGAGCCCGAAAAAGCAACAGCACGGATCGGCGCACCAGGCGAGGCCGCAAAGCAGCCAGAGTGACGATGATGGAGACGGGTCTGCTGACCTGTGGATGGCCACGTCAGTAACCAACGGGCATGCAACACAAGTGACGAGCTGGCTGGTTGACTCTGGTGCGTCTCATCACATGTGCTCAAGTGCGGATATGCTGTTTGGGATTTCACCTTCCGACTTAGTTATAACTGTAGCAAATGGTGGTCTACTACAAGCCAGTGTCAAAGGAAGCTGTCTTCTCCGCGTGCAAAGCAGCGACAAGACGACTATCGTCATGCTACACGAAGTGCATTTTGTTCCTGGGCTTGAGCGAAATCTACTCTCCGTAACCGAGCTGGGTGAGCACGGCATTTCAAGTACATTTAGCAGAACGCAGTGCCGCCTTATCAACAGCTACGGCACTTGCGTGGCTGTCGCAGCGCGCCAAGGGAAGCTGTGGATTCTGAACGGCGAGACCGTCAAGAACCATGAAGACGCGGCGGCCATGTTTGTGGGTATATCAAGGACCACACTACAGCAGTGGCACGAGCGGCTCGGCCACGTAAATTTTCAAGATCTGCTTCGCATGCATTCGAAGGTCTTAACGAGCGACATGGAGGTACTGTCGAAGAAACTCCGTTTTTGTTTGACCTGTGCAGAAGCTAAACAGACGAAGAGTGCACAGCCGACAGCAGATACGTCGACATCAGCGCCGACGGATGAAATTGGTGCTGTCCTTGGGATCGATTTAAAGACGGACATGAATCCAGATCGAAACGGTAACAAGCACCTACTCACTATTGTTGACTACGGGTCAAGCTTTAATCGTGTGTACCTTCTCCAGTCGAAGAACGAGGCAGCTGAGCATGTGATGAATTTTGTGCCGGAATTACAGCGCCAGTACGGCGTCACTGTGAAAGTTGTTCGCACAGACGGAGGTGGAGAGTTTCAAGGGCGAGAGTTTGTCGCGTTCCTCAAACGACACGGCATAAAGCAGCAACTAACACTTCCAGACAGCTCGGCCTCGAACGGCAAAGTGGAAAGGATGCACAGGACAATCATGAACGCCGGTCGTGCCATGCTGTGGGCGTCAAAGTTTCCCGAGCGTTATTAAGGTGATGCTGCCAGATACGCCTCCTACATCAGAAATCATCTTCCAACCCGAGCAAACGCAGAATTCAAAGCGCCGCTGCATGACCTGTCGGACAAACCACCCAAGGTGGGACATATTTTAAAATTCGGATCGAGCTGTACTGTTCACGTGGCGCACAAGGCAGGAGCTTCACTCAAGAAACGAGCTGAAAAGGGCATAGTAATTGGCGTCAGTGAACAGCAGAAGGGCTATCGGATTCTCATCCCACGGACGAAGAAGATCGTCGTGAGCGCGGATGTCCAGAACGTAGACAAGCTCGATGTGGGTGATAATGAGGCTAGAACAACGCTAGCGGAGCTACATGGTGAGTCAGGCGCCGAAGGTAGTACTGACGCCTTTCATTCTACAAAGAAGAAATACGACGAAAATCCAGCCAATCAAGCCGGTGATCAAGGTCCGAGCGGCGCTGACGAACTCGATAATTCAAGTCCCTCTCTCCGTTCTTCAAAAGTCGGAATGGTTCCCCGCTCACAGAACCAGAAGCGCAAGAAGCAAAACTCGATCGACGCTGCAAGCGACAGTGGTGAAGACGAGTACGCTGGCAGTCCCGTCAGCGCAGCAGCCATTCGCCGTGTGTTTGGTACGCGCAAGAAGTCAAGAACCGCAGACTTCTCATTGCCCCATGACTTGATCACGGAAGTTGCCGGTTCAGCCAGCCTGATGCTAACAACCGCAATGACCAAGATGATTACCCCCAGAAATCTAACAGAAGCCATGGCGATTCCTGAGTGGCCTGAATGGAAGGCAGCAATCGAGAAGAAGCTAGCTGACCTTCAAGCGAATGGTACATGGGAAGTTGTGCGAGCTCCAGCAGGAGCAAACATGATATCGTCGAAGTGGGTATTTCGCATTAAGTTCAACAACCGAGGCGAACTCGAGCGCTTTAAAGCTCGATTAGTTGCAAGAGGTTTTACGCAGCGATATGGGATTGATTTTGACCAGACCTATTCTCCAGTACTCAAGATCGCCAGTCTTCGTCTACTCGTGGCGCTTGCGGCTCTATGGAAGCGTCGGTTGCGTCAGGGCGATGTCCCGAATGCGTATGTCAAGGCTCCACTAGACCGCCCAATCCTGATGAAGCCACCCAAAGGCACCCCAGTAGCGAACGGCACAGCGTGGCTATTGCTTAAGTCACTGTATGGTCTCAAGCAGAGCGGGTTGCTTTGGAACCGGGAGATGAACGCGTTTCTACTGTCGCTTGGCTTCACTAGAAGCAAGATGGACCCATGTCTCTACTTTCGTCGCTACAATAGCAAGCTGACCTTGCTGGGTCTCTATGTGGACGATGTGATTATCGTCAGTGAAGTTGATGCTGATAGTGACTGGGTAATGCGACAACTCGGCATCAAGTTCGACATTAAGGACATGGGCGTGGCTGCTAAATGTCTTGGTATCAGTATTGAGCACACCAACGACGGCATACTGCTTCACCAGCACGACACGATCGAAGAACTCCTCCGCGAAATGGAATTGGCCGAATGCAGGCCTGTCAGCACGCCCATGGACCCATCAACCGCATTCGACGACGATTTGATGATGGAGCAAACCACGATTATGAGACGGGCAATCGGGTCTCTGCTCTGGATTTCAAACTGCACTCGCCCCGATATTAATGCAGCTGTCAACTATTTGGCTCGTTTCGTTGCTCGGCCACGTCAGAGCCATTGGCAAGGCGTTAAACGCGTACTTCGTTATCTACGAGGAACGACAGCGTTTGGACTTAACGACAAGTACGGGCAAGGTGTCGGCTCGAAGGTAGCCGTGACAATCTACAGCGATGCTGACTGGGCCGGCGATAGTACTGATGCCAAATCTGTCTCCGGTGCTGTATTGATGGTGAATAGCTCAGCAATTTCGTGGGCTTCAAAGAAGCAAGCATCGGTCGCGCTGTCGACCATGGAATCTGAGTATGTCGCGGCCGCTATGGCGATGAAGGACGCTGTATGGGTCAAGCAACTACTGGTCGAACTTCGACTATGGACAACGAAAGAAGCTGTCCTGCTGCAGGTTGGCAATCAATCTGCTATCAAATCGATGACGAACGAGATGTCAAGTCCTCGAACGAAGCACATCAACATAAGGTATCATTTCATCAGAGACGTGATTCAACAGGGCGATGTGACGGTAAAATACTGCCCAACTCAACAACAGATCGCCGACATTATGACCAAGCCACTGCAGCGCATTGTGTTCGAGCGTCTACGGGATCAGCTTCACATGGTCAAAGTGGTTGATATGGCGTAGCTTTTGAGGGAGGCTGTTGCAGATGGCAAAACTCTAGCCATTTCTCCGAAACCAGCTGGCCCAAGATCTTGTGGAGGCGTTCAGCTTGAAGAAATCAAGCCACGACAAAGCTGCCAGTGTCGTGGGTGAAAAGCAGCAAGCGACTAGAAGAAGGTGGGCACCGAAGGTGTCCACAGCGAAATCAGAAGTCACGACTGGCGCTGTTGAAGATTCAGGCTGCACAAGTACCTGGCTGGTGATGGCACCAGCATCGAAGGCGGCAATGTATGTTTTCATGTACAAGTTACTCTTTGAAGCAGGCAGAGAAGCTAGAGAGAAGCTAACCAATTTGAATTCACTTTCAGTTTTACATTCTACTACTCAGATCAACGGGTCTTCTAACGCAGCAAATTCCTCACCGGTTTCTGAAAGTGCAAAATGCAATACCCAATGCTCCAGGATTCGCGTCTGGATTGCTGGTCCTCCGGAATTGTTAGCCATTTGTGTGTGGTGGAATCGGCGTAATTGTGTCGTCCATGAGTAAATCACTAGAAATTTAGATGTGTTTCACTTTTTTTTACAGTTTGTTGATCATCAACATGGTGTAAAGTAGGGTGAATCTTTTAGCGAAAGGGTTCAACTATGTAATTTTACGACACGAGCTTTCAAGTTGTGTGCGCTCTCACTGAGGGCGTGCACGAATTCGAAGTCTCTCATAACCTGACCAAGGAAATTGGGTCAATCAAGTTTCGAGCGACAATAAGCGGGTGTGTCGCTGACGGCCATTACAGGTAGTGGCATCCGTATTTTGCGGCACGCTATTGCAGTCACTCACTACAACTAAGACGCCCACCATTGACCTCGACACCGAAGCCGTGCGCTGAAGACGGCACCACCACCTCCTATTGATACGTGGAAATAACGTATGAACACAAATTTTCTGCTTCACGCATCTGTTCTTGTTGTTGGCCGACTCATGAGCTGCGGTGAATACGAAGCAGATTGTATCATAGCTAGGGAGGGCGCGGAACAAGTGTGTGGACTCCCTCCGATAGAGGGGAACCGAAATCACGCAGCGGGTGTTTGCAAAGTATCGCTGACAATTTATAGTGATCAGTGTGACCACCAACGCAGCAGACCAGCTTTTGTGGGATTGCCTCAAAAGACGCACGTCTGGTGTGCACGTATTAATGCAAATTGCTGTCATTTTATTGATAGAGCTGCGCTCACGCACGTGTGATGTGCTATCCTGTGCGCACTTTTCACGCCTTCGTTGGATGTATTTCGTTCAAGCTCATCGTGAACACTTCGTGCAGACCCGGTGTTGCTACTGTTGTTATAGTCCAGCACTGTGC
>NW_003303710.1:54360-56571 GCF_000142945.1 Phytophthora infestans T30-4 | reverse complement strand
TTCTGGTTCTGTATTTAAAGCGCTCCCTTTCCGGTCTATTCTTAATAAGAAGTCCTAATCAAGTATACAAATATCAAGTGAAAAACAATGATCGGTTATGGATCTTCTTGCATGCCAAGCGTCGTCTGCACTGTCGCATGAGCATCTTTAACGGTCCGCGCCCTGTCCCAGACGGTTAACGTGTCTTCCAAAGGTCGCTGAGTATTCCGCGAACTCATCCCAACCGCCACTGAGGGTTCGTACCGTAGATGGTCCGCTGAATGCGAATCCGGCCAGTCCATTATTAATAATAAGGACAGCCTGGATTCAGTGACATATGCCCGTATCCAATACTCGTTGAACGTTCGGAGGTGACGCCGTCGAGTCCCTGGCATCTTGGCGTCTCCGTACATCACCTGACCGAGGGTTCGTCGCTTGAACATCTTGGGCGGTGTCACGTCTTTGTCGACGGGTGATAATCCGCAACTACGGAGAAATCACTACACCACAGTACTGGCCAATGAGGGATATGTCCGCGTGAACTCGGCGAAATACCGTGACTGGCAGATATTGGCATTTGAGTCGGCGATGGATAAAGATTTGCTGCAGAAAAAGAGCAACGACTGTATGAGGACTGGTTGTCACACCAGCCGCCAGCTGTGGAAAGACGAAAATACCCAACTCCGACGGCGGTGGAAAAACGACCCCCTCCAGGGGAAAATGGACCCGAATTAACATGCGCCGAGCGCTGGAGAAGGATCGAAGCAGATACAGAAGCCGACGAAGACGGGAGGTGTCGCGGTAACGCCGACGTTATATTGACTTCAGGGGTGACAAGGGGTGACCCGGCTATAAACTCAGCGTTCAAGCTGGAAGACGTCCGAGCGGATCGTACGCCGATGCTAACACGATGGCCAAGATGTCTCCTATCAGCTGTCCAAGCTTGAAGACGATGGCGCCATTTCTGACGTCAACACGAACTCAGCGGTTGAAGGAACAAGTGCAGTAAGGGCCAAGGAAGACGTGTCGGCGACTGAAGACTCAGCTATAACGGAAGGAGACTTTGAAGAACGCTCGGAGCACGCCCTACGTGACGCCCAACCCGTTGTTGACAACCGAGCCAAGTTTGGAGTCATTAAACCAAGTTCTGCAGCCGTGGTGAACTCAGCGATGGGTACACCGGAAGCCTGCATTATCCAGTCGGGGGCGGTGGACTCGGCGTCAGCAGATCTAAACACTGAAAGCGCCTCGGACGTGGCCACAGCATGTCGTCAGGATGTCAGCTATACCGAAGACGCGTCTGCATGCACGGAAGTTAGTTCGGCCGTCACAACCAACTCAGCGGGTCAGCACTGCGACATGACAAAGGATTATGATAGTCGGGAGGTATTACTACCTGAAGGAGTAAAGCCGAACGACGACCCAGCTACGGCGGACTCAGCGTTGGAGACCATAGAGGCTGAAACCGGGTCGGAAGTGGTTAAACAGCATGACGATGATACCATCTACCTCGGAGCCAAGTTTGAACACGCAGGAGTCAGATCGACCATTGCAGTGAACTCAGCGAATACGAGCCCTGACGCAGACGATAACTATGATTTACCAGAGGTATCACTGTTGAAAGTTACTATGGCGGAGGTCGGAGTAACCAACTCAGCGGCGACGGTTTTCGACCCCGGCGGAATTGACTACGGCTTAGGACAAGCCAACGATGATGAATGCAACTCGACGAGAGACCCGACTGAGACTCTAAGACAACACTACTTGGCTATCGCCGCGACCGAAGACGAGCAAGAGGATAATGTTGACGATGATACGACCAACGCCTTCGAGCGTAGTGGGACAGATCTGGAATTGACGGACTACGCTCACGAGCTGGCCTTCCTTCCCGACCTCACTGAAGTTGAGCCTACAGAACTCGACTATGGCGCTCCAAACGTCAAGTCGAGTAGTCATACGCCAGCACAGTCGGCTAAATTGGTGGCAGAACTACAAAAGCACGAAGGGATAATGATTTCAAGTGGTAATACCCTGCCACCTCCAGTGTACGGAGCATTGCGCGACATCGACGTTCAAGGGCACGCGCCCATAAAGCAGAGAGCTCGGCGGATACCTCTCCGCCACTTGAGCAAACTTTACGAATTGTTGAAAGGGCTACTTCGAGCTGAGTTGATATCGTTCTCGGGCAGCCCTTGGGCCTCGCCAGTGGTGATAGCGCTCAAGAAAAATGGT
>NW_003303710.1:45600-48844 GCF_000142945.1 Phytophthora infestans T30-4 | reverse complement strand
TTTCGAGCCTTGGTTGGAATGCAAGGCCTTAGCTTCTTCCGAATCTTGGTCGGTAAGGGTTTGCTTTGCGAGGTGTCGTTCCCCTTGCCTCTTTATTTCCCTTTTCCATCGTACTTTGCCGCCCTCCTGTTAGGCGGGGATCTTGCGAGTTTAGAGCTTCTTAGGTATACCCGACCAAAGTAGTAAATCCCGGGTTATCCTTTCGGATCTGCACGTGTAAAGGAAAGCTTTATGTGGTATAGCGGGATCAGCAAAATCTGCGAGATTTGCTGGATCCAAACTTACCAACAGCGCCCAGACACCGTCTAACGGAGGGGGTCCCCCCGATGATCCGTGTTCTGCTGAACTTTCCTCACCTTGTGTACCCGTCGGTAGGGCGGGATCTTGCTCTCTCGGTAACTTCCGAAGCGTTCCAGTGGTGAAGCGTGAGTGTCTTGGCGAGACGTGGGGATGGGGTGGAGCAGCAGTGGAAAATCTTCACTCTGCGTCCGTGGATGGTTCCGAATCCTAAGCGAATATTCGAGCTTATGGATCCGGGGCCTAGATCGTGGATCTGGCCGTAGGGTTGCCTTGTGGGTGTGTTCCCTTGCCTTTGCGTTCCTTTGCGTTGTACTTGCCGCCTCCTGTGATGGGATCTTGAGAGTTGAGAGCCTCTAGGGTGTAACCGACCAAGTAGTAAATTCGGTTAACCTGTCGGATCTGCACAAGTAAAGGAAAAGCTCACTAGGTTGTAGGATCTGGCCATTGTATTATCCAGTTATCACTACCAACGCTAGATTCGCAATTCCCAACCTTACCGAGCTCGTACGGTCAATGTAGTTCCGGTTCTTGAGGGCAGGAAGGCACTTGCGTGTTACTGTGCAAATAGAAGTCTGTATTGATACTTAAGCCTATACCTGCCTGGATTTGTACCTTCTATGTCTTTCACTTGTTAAATCCCTTACCAGGCTCGGCTGCATGTCCCTTCTTCCCTTGACCCATCATCCCAGCTGTATTATCTTCAGATCTACCGAATCCATGGCGTAATCATTATGGTCACCCTATTATGGGTACACTCATCCGGATCCAGGTCGCTTGGATCCACTTCACTGTAAGTGCGCACTCGTCGTGGATCTGAGCTCTCCAATCATCCAACATCATCTCGCAACCGTCTGTGATCTCCATTGTCCCACGAAAGTTCGAGATCCACTGCATCCATCATCCCTGTACCCTGGATCCAGGTCCCTCTATGCGGGATCCTCCCTCCTTGGATCCGAACTCGGAAGTACGGGATCCGGGGCACCTCGCGGTGGATCTCTCCTTCTTGTTAGCCGTGGCTACTAGATCCACCTTCAGATGGCACCTACCATCTTTCCTTCATAGGATTTACACTCGAACCACCCGTATATAGTATATCCCATATCCATCTAAGTGAGTCCAGGTCTTCGTCACTCGGGCGGCTCTTGCGCTTTCCCGCCTGCCTGTGCTCCGTCTGACGCGAACCGTCATTGTCGATGTCGAGAGATTCGAAGTCCAGGTCGTCGACGTCTTCATCGGAAATTGGCTCTGAAAGTCCAAAGGTCGATTCATCGAAGTTGACATCGCGACTGATAACCACCTGCCCCGCCTCGATGTCATAAAGTCGATACGCCTTGGATACTTCTTCGTAGCCCATGAACAATCCGGCGCGAGCCTTTGGATCCCACTTGAGCCGTTTCTCCTTCGGAGTTAAGATGAAAGCTCGACAGCCGAAGACGCGCATGTGTTTCACACTCGGCGCGGACTTGTACACAATCTCGAACGGAGTCTTGCACTCGATCTTTGGTGACGGCAGGCGGTTCTTCACGTAGATGGCCGTCATCGCAGCTTCACCCCAGAAACACTTGTCCAGCTTGGCATGGTGCAGCATGCTGCGGCCGATCGTGACGATGGTGCGGATGGCCCGCTCTGCCGTGCCGTTAGTCTGGTGCGCGTACCGCACCGACTCCTGCAGCTGCTCGAAGTGCTTGGAAGCAATGCCCTGAAGGGTGACGAACGCCGCATCCCTCTCAGAAATGGATCGGAGAAGGACGTCGATCTCGGCGTCTCGATCCAAGACTTGCTGATGATGGAGCTGGGCCTGACCAAACGCAGCGTCAACCTTGCTCTGCTCAGCTGCGATGGCCCGAGCAAGTTTTGCCTCACTCAGAGCTACAGCCTTTCGCAGTGACGCAAGGAGATTAGCCGACTTCGTGGCAGCAGCCTCCAATCGGGACACCAGCAGTCGTGCCGATGAGAGCTGAGTGGACAAGTCGACGGTGCTGAGAGCGAGAGAGTCCAGCCGCCGAGTCAGTGCGCGGTTCTCCTCCTGAACAGCTTGATTGTCAGCTCGGAGATCGCCAATGATCTGTGGATAATCAAGAGCGGCGTAGTTGCCATTCAAGATATCCAACAGTTCCCCCGCGGAAGCGGCATGCAAGATCGCTCGCCGCTGCACGGGATCGGAGGGCTCCACGGAACGAGTAAATCCGTAGGCCATGAGCCTCGCCAAGAAGGTCAATTCTTCTCGGCGCTTATACCCTTGCTCGTTAACTCTGGCCATGAGGGAGTCAAGACTCACTGGAGCAGCCGAGCTTGGCTGACTGGTGGCGCCCGAAGTGGTGTCGCCCGGCAAGCTCGGTGGACCAGGAGGACGCACGCGAGAAGACCCCGCCGACTCCGCGTCAGACTCATGGGAAGTTGTCAGGTCGACCAACCCAGCTTCAGGCCGGTCGCTGACCCCACGAGTGCCGACGGGTCGAGGAATCGACTCAGCTGGCGCGCCCTCACCTCGACGAGGAGTTGAAGGAGAATGGTGGCGCCGCGAGTTATGCTGGAATAGCATGCGAAGAGTAAGGAGATGCCAAGTGAGTGACAGCGGAAGCAACGAACGTACCGAAGAAGGTGGTGGAGAGCCGCGAGACGTCATCAGCTGAGTACGGACCAACGGTGGCAGAACCAAATGAAGGATTAAGACACTCACCAGCTCGGCTCGTATCATAACCGGGGCAGTTGTGGTGTAGGGATTTCCAGATTCGACCATACGCCAACCTACTTTAGGTCGAGAATCGGCTTGGTCTGATAACCCAGAGCTTAGGAACAAAAGATCACGGTAAGTACTCGGCGATCTGTCCGGATACGCTATCCGGATAGCCGGTGAGTTCAACGGTCGCCGGAACTCAGCTGAAGGGTCGGTAGAGATCTGAAACGACGGCATTTCACTAGATATTTGTATGAGAAGCATAGG
>NW_003303710.1:17574-21498 GCF_000142945.1 Phytophthora infestans T30-4 | reverse complement strand
CATCTCGTCAGGGAAACAAAGTGTCCCATCCGCCAGATCCAACCTCACTCCGGCTGGCACCATGAAATCCATCCCAAGGATGGCGTCTTGACCAGCGAGATCCCCGACCCAAATGTCAAACCAATACACCAAACAACCTGCCAGCGTGATCTTAATTCGCGTTCTCCCGTTTGTACGGTATACGCCTTCACCAATCCCAACACAATCTTGGATCCGACTCCCATCCACTTGGCACCCAACCTTACGAGCAAAGGCGGTATCCAGTATAGACACCTCGGCACCACTATCTAGAAGTAGGATTGCTTTTTCATTGTTGATCTTGCCCCCTACCTTGGCTTGTCTGAACCACTTTCCTGGGGCATGGTACTTCCAGTATCCACGGGACTCCCCTGTTAGCAGATCCATGGATCCAACATCCTCAGATCCACAGGATCCAGTGACCAGACAGACCTTAGGTGGATCTGCAGTGACCTCACCCTTGGTAGGCTCAAACCATCGACCATGTTGGCGTTTCTCCCAGTAACCACGTGTCTCTCCTCTTTGTAGATCCAGGGTTGAAGAGACTTTGGATCTGGAAAACTCGTCCACTTGGCGCAAACTAGAGACCCTGGCAACTGACACTTCATGTAGATCACGTGTATTATCGACTGGATCTAGGGTCCTGTTACCTGGATTTAGCGATGTCTTGTTCACAAATGCATAAATGCAGTACCTAGAACGCTCGGCTCGTACCGGATTCAAACCCGGCGAGCGTCCTAGTTTAACATCTTCTCTGCCACTTCCGGCAACATCCCTCGGTGCTTGGCTGGATCAAACCATTGGCGGATCTGGTTGTAGAATTCTTCCATCGGGCACTTGCCGACGTCGTGAATCTCGCCACACCCGCGACACACGTAGAAGCAATGATCCCCGGGATGACCTTTCTTGCCACACTTCTCACAGACCAGATGTTTCCAGCATCCAGATTCAGTGTGCTTCCGGGATCCGCACTGCGAACACCTGACTTGTGCTGCCCCGTCCATGAGATCTCGGGATCTGTACATCCCACGGTCCCCGAGTACGGTATCCCCCGGTCGAGAGTTGTCTCCTGTCTTCGCCGTTCGATCGTTGGACGCAGTGAGACAGACTCGACGGTAATCTTCAGGGTCGGAGTCCGAGCCGTCGGATCCTGACTCAGTTCCTGAGTCAGGCGCCGTGACTTGGTGGACACGTCGAGCTGGGGCCGTAGGCGTCGGAGCCTTTTGGCGATACTTGCCGGACCCGACCGCCGCCTTCTTCTGGCGGTGTTTCGCGCGATCCACCGCCCGCAGTACTTCTTCAAGCTCGTCTGCGTCAGGAAGTCGTAGCAGGGTCAGCCTGTCGGCCAGATCCACATCTCCCAACGTCTCGATGAAATGATCCACGTGTTCCCGCAGTACCTTGGATCCCCCATCCTTGATCTTCAACTTGGCCCGTAGACCGGCCACATTTAGTCGATGTAGATATTCCAACGGGGATTCATCCGATCTGCGGCGAGCATGGTAGTATTGTCGTGCCACCGACACTCCTAATACACAGTACTGGGTCTGGAAACTGCGCAGCAAATCTGGCCACTTGTTCCTGGTTGATCTGCCCAGCTGCCGATACCAGTTCCTGGCTGGCCCCGCTAGCAGATCCGCAAAGGTCAGACACTTCTCAGCATCCGACGCTTGATCTCTCATGAGGGCCGACTTGACTTTGCTGATCCATGTTCTCGCTCGGTCCTCTTCTTGATCCTTGCCCGTGAACTCCTTCAAGTCCGATATAGCTGAGATCCGTACCCTCTGGATCATGGACGATCCACCTGCCCCGGCTGTGGCCGTTGCTACCACGGCTGCCGAAGTGGATGGGCCATCCAGATCGTCTGGGTCGAACTCATCATGGGAGTTGTCCCCCTCTACTGACTCCATCTCCACGTCCCGTGCTCCATGTTCGTGGAGCACTTGCACTTGTGGCACGGGCGCTCTCATGCCCTGTTCGGCCAGGAAGCGATTCATCGCAGCTTCAAAGTGCCGCTGCAGGGTGCCCGAGGAAGTGTCGGAAGAGCCTGTTGCCGTCTGGTCCACTGGCGGGACTGGATCCGTGAGGTGATTACCTCGAGCCTGATCTGACGATAATCCCACTGGCTTCTTGCCGGATCTGGCTCGATCCTGGCTGGATTGCGTCAAATCACGCGTAGGGCGTACTGGATCCCGAGCTTTCACGTTCACAGGGGCTTCCTGTCCTCGGATCCTCGCCCGCGCTTCCCGCATGGATGCCCCGGAGGGTCCTAAAGTCATGCGTCGTGGTTCGGACGACGTGTCTGACTCATCCTCAGCGGCGGATTCGTAGTTTGAGGACGCAGCTTGGCTGATCCTCGGCGACGACACTGGATCCATAGTACGCGACCTTTCTCCGGTGATGGACTTAACTCTGGCAAAGAGGTCCCGCGTCGCGGATACTATGAGATCCAGGTCTAGCTCGAAGATATCCTCTGCGTCGAACACACCAGCTACGATGCCTGACTCCGTAAGCAGACGTAATAGATCTTTGACTGCCACCAACTTGTTCGCCGTTTTCGTTGGTGCTCCCACCGGTTCCCTTGGATCTTCGATCTGTCGTGGATTCAGGATCTGCATGACAGGATCTTGATGCAGGAAATCGCGTAGAGCTTGGTGGCGATACACAAACTCGAGATCCTTGTCGGACCAGCTTGACCTGGATCCAGCTTGGTCTTCTTCCCGACTCTGGAGCTTGCATCTTCTTCCGCGTAGTCTTACTCGTTTTCGTTTTCTTTCTTGTTTCTTCGACTAGCGGGCTTGGGTTTAGGTACGGTGTTGGCTTAACCGGTGCATCTGCAAATGCATACCGTTTCGCCTTCACTTTCCCTTGTTTTGTTAGCGGATCTTGACTTGCGTCAAGATCCGCAGGGGTCCCCGAGGGGACCTGGGGAGGATAGAGAGGTTTCTCTTCTAGATCCGGATCCGGATCCACCTCTCTTCCGTCGACAGAGTTCCTCCCAAAACTCCATCGATCCGCGGATCTTGTTTCATTCAGCAGCGTCTTCGTCGATCCGACCTCCGACGACGCCTCTTCCCCTGGCTCAATCTTCACTTGAGCATCTTCTTGGGACTCACGGTTAAATCCCGAGTCACCAAAAGCTCCGGGCACGCGCACCATTGTGGTGTAGCGGGATCAGCAAAATCTGCGAGATTGCCAGATCCAACTTACCAACTGCGCCCAGACACCGACTAACGGAGGGGGTCCCCCGATGATCCGTGTTCTGCTGAACTTTCCTCACCTTGTGTACCCGTCGGTAGGGCGAGATCTGCTCTCTCGGTAACTTCCGAAGAGTTCAAGTGGTGAAGCTTGAGTGTCTTGGCGAGACGTGGGGATGGGGTGGAGCAGCAGTGGAAAATCTTCACTCTGCGTCCGTGGATGGTTCCGTATCCTAAGCGAATATTCGAGCTTATGGATCCGGGGCCTAGATCGTGGATCTGGCCGTAGGGTTGCCTTGCGGGTGTGTTCCCTTGCCTTTGCGTTCCTTTGCGTTGTACTTGCCGCCTCCTGTGACGGGATCTTGAGAGTTGAGAGCCCCTAGGGTGTAACCGACCAAGTAGTAAATTCGGTTAACCTGTCGGATCTGCACAAGTAAAGGAAAAGCTCACTAGGTTGTAGGATCTGGCCAATGTATTATCCAGTTATCACTACCAACACTAGATTCGCAATTCCCAACCTTCTCGGAGCTCGTACGGCCAATGTAGTTCCGGTTCTTGAGGGCAGGAAGGCACTTGCGTGTCACTGTGCAAATTGGAGTCTGTATTGATATTTAAGCCTATACCTGCCTGGGTTTCTACCTTCTATGTCTTTCATCTGTTAAATCCCTTACCAGGCTCGGCTGCATGTCCCTTCTTCCCTTGACCCATC
>NW_003303710.1:2819-17194 GCF_000142945.1 Phytophthora infestans T30-4 | reverse complement strand
CTATATCCCATATCCATCTTAGTGAATCCAGGTAAGGGTGGATCCTGAGGTAAGTCTTGGTGGATCTTGCCTTCTCGTACATCGCTCATATCAGATCCATCGTCATTCCATACGGGGTGCTGCTCGCCATGGCTAATCCACCACAGGCAACTTGCACCCGTGCCAAACAACCCAAATCCTCTATAATCACTTGAAATTGTCACTGATTCGGGATAGTGACCCCGCGTCAGGACCATTCTCTTATTTCTGAGAAAGCACTTCACCACACAGTGGTGGATCCGGTCTTGGATCCGGCTCCAGACTTCGAGGGAGAGGCGGAAGTTTTGGACGTGGATGTAGGACCCGTCTTGGATGTGGATTTGGATCCTGCCTTGGGAGCGGAGTTAGAGGCCGAACCGGTGTTGGATTTGGCCTTTGGGGAAGCGCGAGCATGCTTATGAGGACGGGGGGATCCGGTGCTAGGAGCGGGAGATGCACTACGCGGACGTTTCGCAACTGACGGATCCGCCCCACTTACAGACGGGAGAGGAGCAGAGACGCTGACAGCACGAGAGGGCCCCGACAAGGGAGGAAGGGGATCCGACACGGCAGCTGTCACCAGCGCCAGTCGTCGACGAGCCAAATCCCGCTCCGATAAGCCACGATCGCGCTCCAGGACCAGCCGTTGCTGCTGAGTTTGGGCTGCAGCGAGTTGATCCCGGAGTTTCGCGGCGGTCGCATCGGCTTCTTTCAATTTGTCACCTGGATTGACACTAATGAGTGAATATGCAAGGACTAAAAGAAAATCCACGTACTCGTGCGGCGAAGCTTGGATTCCAGCTCTGTTTGTGCACGCTTGGCATCCGCCCACTCGGTAGCCGCCTTGTCCCGCTGGAGTTCGCTGTCCGCCAGCTTTGCTTGGATCTCGTCGCGCAATTGAGTCATGCGCACGAATTCTTCGAGCGCGTAATCTCGTCTGGCAGACGCTTTCTCGAGCGACTCCTTCGTGTCTTGCAACTCTTCAGAGAGTTGAGCCAGGGCTACATCCGGCGATGAGGAAGGTGGATTTGGCGCGGGGGACCCTCCATGCGCCGACCCTAAGGCGGATCCGCAATGGGTGGATCCCACATAGTCGTTGGTCACCACCTCCTCCTGGGTCAGACGCAACTCGTCACGGAGCCGGTCCAAGCTCGCATCCGCTATTGAGGGTTGCTGGTCTTGGTAATGTGTACCAGTTGTACCCATTAACCGGTCAACCTGAACCGGTCCAATACGATCCCGCTGTGATTATGGTACGTTGTTTATGCCACCCATGATTGGACGAGTAGAATGATTGGATGACCTAGGTAGTGAGGACAGTGTAAGCCCCGATAAATCAATCACTTTCGAATCTTCCTTCTTCCGCTCAAGTGCCTTCACTCCGGTCTCCGCACCAAGTGCAGAAGTCACTCCGTTCAGTCCCAAAAGGAAGGTCGTTTGTGCACTAGATGATAAAATGCAAAGTGATTGATTTATTGGAGCTTACTCTGTCTTACGTCCTAGTCTGCATCCAATCATGTGGTGCATCCAATCACCAACACTCTGGACTCGTCCAATCATCCTGTTCGTCCAATCATCTGTTTGCGCATACATCCGTTTGCGCAATTGACTTACCGTAAACATCGCGGGGTCCTTGGAAACCGGTTTTACTGGTATGCCGAAGCTGGACGAGACGCCTTCTTGACAACACTCCCACTCGACTCGACCGCGCTTGGTGGCTTGATACCCAGCTTGTTGCGAAGATATTCGAATTGCACCGCGGTGATCGGCTTGGTCATCAGATCCGCCTTCATGTCCTTCGTCGAGCAGTACTGCAACACCACTTGGCCATCTTCAACCTTCTCGCGCACGAAGTGGTAGCGAATGTCGATGTGCTTGGTGCGCTTGTGAAACTCGGGGTTCTTGGCCAGCGCAATCGACCCTTGATTGTCCTCGAAAATCATGACAGAATCCT
The DNA here is from genome assembly GCF_000142945.1 of Phytophthora infestans T30-4. NCBI lineage: Eukaryota > Oomycota > Peronosporomycetes > Peronosporales > Peronosporaceae > Phytophthora > Phytophthora infestans. The sequence goes on along the minus strand of NW_003303710.1, from coordinate 15,222 downwards.
CGTTCTTCATTTCGCCGAGTTCACACAGAAATGCCTTGAGCCAGATCGCTTCTTGAGCAGCTTCCGTTAGCGCCATGTACTCCGCCTTCGTCGATGACAGCGCCACCGTGCGCTGCTTCTTGCTTCTCCAACTAATGCATCCGCCGTTCATCATGAACGCGTAGCCGCTTGTACTGCGTCGAGTCTCGACGTCACCAGCCCAATCCGCATCCGAGTAGCCTTGGAGTCCTTCTTCACTTGTTTCTTGAAACTCGATGCCGTGCGTCTTCGTACCTTGAATGTAGCGGAAGACGCGCTTGAGTGCTTGCCAGTGTGTGGGACACGGGTCCGCCGCGAACTGGCTAAGAACTCCCACTGCCGCAGCGAGGTCCGGTCGAGTTCCAACCATGAGGTACATCAGGCAGCCGACAGCATTGCGATAAGGCACCTTGGCCATGGTCTCTTCATGGTTGCATCCTCCTTCGCACATGGCCTTGGTCAACTTGAGTCCTGGGTCTTGAGGGGTCTTGACAGGGTTGCTGTTCTCCATGCCAAACTTCTCCAGGATGTCCTTCGCAAACTTGGTCTGACGCACCGACACTTTTCCTGAAGTCGCATCTTGATCGATCTCCATACCGAGGAAGTACTTGAGGCAACCCAAGTCCGTCATGTCGAAGCGTTCACTTAAGGCCTTCTTCGTCGACTTGAGCAGCTCGTCATTGTTACTGGCGAGGACCAGATCATCGACGTATAGAGCCACGAAGATCATGTCTTGGTCATCCCACTTGACGTAGATGCAGTGATCGGCTTCACACTTCTTGAACCCCAGCTCCAGCATGAACTTGTCAATGGTCTGGTTCCACATTCGTGGCGACTGCTTAAGACCGTAGAGCGAGCGCTTGAGATGGCAGACATGGTCAGGATGTTCTTCATCCGTGTAACCATCCGGTTGCACCATGTAGATATCTTCGTCAAGCAGCCCGTTTAGGAACGCCGTCTTGACATCCATCTGGTGCACCGTCAGATTGTACTTGGCCGCCAGACTGAGCAGGATCCTGATCGACGTGAACTTGGCGACTGGCGCGAAGGTTTCTTCGTAGTCAATGCCGTACTTCTGCGAAAATCCCTTGGCCACGAGTCGTGCCTTGAACCGCTCGATCTCTCCCGCTTGGTTCTCCTTGATGCGAAACACCCAACGACAACCGATTGCCTTTCGACCTTGGGGCAATGGCACCAACGACCATGTCTTGTTCTTGCGAAGAGAGTCGACTTCTGAGTTGCACGCTTCCTTCCACTTGACCGCGTTGCTGGATTCCATCGCCGACTTGAACGTAGTCGGCATTTCTCCCACTGAATCCACAACGTAGGCCGCTTCGAAATCTTCTTCTCGACCACTTGCGACCGCTGACATCTCCTCCAGCGTCTGCGGCCGACTCTGTCGCTTGCTCCGCGGGATCTCTACCGCTTCCTCCAACGACTGCGTTCGCTGGTGTCGCTTGCTACCGGGCTCAAATTCTTGACGCGGCGCAGTGTCTCCCATCGTCTCATCCTCGGACGATGCTTCTTGATCCGTCACTTCTTCTTCTTGAAGCTCCACGATGTCATCCTCAACGTGGCTGCGTCTCCCTTCGTCGAAGACGTCTTCCATGAACTGCGCATCGCGGCTTACTAGCACACGACCGCTCTTGATCTCTTCAAAACGATACGCTTTCTCGTGTTCCGAGTACCCCAGAAACCGACACTTCACTGCTCGAGCGTCCAACTTGGTGCGTTTTTGCTTCGGAACCGTCACATACGCATGGCAACCGAACACCTTCAGGTTCGCCAGCAGTGGTTTCTTACCGGTCCATACTTGGTGCGGTGACTTGTCATGGCTGATGGCACGTGTGGGACACCGGTTACGTAGAAACGCAGCGGTCATTACCGCTTCACCCCAATATGACTTGCCCAAACCAGCATGCTCCAACATGCAGCGCGCACATTCCACCAGCGTCCGGTTCATCCGCTCGGCGACACCGTTTAGTTGAGGCGTGTACGGAGGCGTAAGCTTCTGCACGATACCACGACGCTTGCAGAACTTAGCCATCTCGCCCGACGTGTACTCGCCACCGTTGTCACTACGAAGCGTCTTGACGACTTTGCCGGTCTGTGTTTCCGCAAATGCGACAAACTCAGCAAACTTGTCGGCCACTTCTGACTTGTTCCGGAGCAAATATACCACACAGAAGTGCGAGTACTCGTCGATGAACGTGACAAAGTAGCGTTTGCCACTGAATGTCGACGTCTGCATGGGACCACACACATCACTGTGAACGATTTCCAGCAGTTTCTTGGCGTGGTTGGGTGACTTGGACATGTAGCTCACTCGCGTTTGCTTGCCGAGTGCACATCCGTCGCACAGCTCCCACTGTTTCACCGACGTCATGTTGATGCCTGCACCGTAGTCCTTTTTGACGATGGCGTCTAGACCGCCATGGCCAATGTGACCAAGTCGAAGATGCCAGAGGTACGATGTGGTGTCCCCCTTGCGATCCTTCGAGCTTGCCGCATTGGCCTCGTCGGGCACAACTGGTGTCATGCACAGCTTGAACAGCCCTTTGCCTTCACGCGCGCCGAGCTTCCAGTTGAGACCCTTTGCTTCCGCAAAACACCCATCCGTCTCGAACGTCACGGGACCAACATCCTTGGTGAAGCGACCAACCGAGAAGAGGTTGCGTGACAGCTTAGGAATGTGCCACACATTCGTGAGCACACCCTTCTTGGTCCCCCGTGGAGTCTTCATGGACATCACGATGTCGCCGGTCCCGACTGCCTGAACCACACCATCGTCCGCGAGATGTACGTCCACTGGAGACATCTTCTTGTAGTTCTTCATGTACTCCTTCGAGTACGTCATGTGCTGCGTCGCACCCGAGTCGACCAGCCACTTGTCACTTGACTTAGTGGTTTTGCTCCCACCACCAGCCAAGATGAGAAACTCGCCCGATTCTTCTTCATCGCGCGCGACGTTTGCTCGTTGCGGCCTCTGTCGCTCCGCATTTTCACGAATCCTCACCGGACACTTGGCGATCCAATGTCCTTGTTCGCCGCAGTAGTGACACGCGCTTGTCTTTGGCGCCTGTCGTCCCTTACGCTTACCGTTGTCACTCGTCATGAACGCTTGACCGTGCGCGACGCCGTCCGCACCGCCGCCTTGCTCTTTGCGCTTCATGTCCTCATGCAGCAGCCGAGCCGTCACTAGTTCCCACGACAGTGAGTCAGCTCTCGACTCCAACGCCGTGATGAGGAACTGGTACGACTCGCTTAGACTTGCCAGAAGCGTGATCACCAAGTCGTCCTCGCTGACCGGAGCGCCCACTGCGTCGAGCTGTTCCGCCAGCGTCTTGATCTTGTTGATGTGCTCCAGCACATCATCACCTTCTTCCATCATCGTGGTGAAGAAACGTCGACGAAGGAAGAGCTTGTTCGCCAAACTCTTCTTCTCGAAGTGTCCTTCCAGCCTTGACCAGGCATCATGCGCACCATTCGCCGACCGAACCAACGGCAGCTGCGAATCCTCCATCGCGAGACAGATAATCGCCAGCGCCTTGCGCGACTTCCGCTTGAACGTCGCTTGGTCCAACGCGGTAGCGCAGTGCTCCATCTTCAGTTCGCCACTGACGACTTCCCACAGGTCGCGCTCTTCCAGCACCATCTGCATCTTGAACTTCCACGTGTGAAAGTTGGTTCCGTCGAACTTGTTGATGCGGGCGGTCGTTGAAGTGGCGTCCATGGCGTAGGCGTAGTCTTGGGCAGAGTCTGCGGGGCTTGGGCTCATAACCAAAAGGAAGGTCGTTTGTGCACTAGATGATAAAATGCAAAGTGATTGATTTATTGGAGCTTACTCTGTCTTACGTCCTAGTCTGCATCCAATCATGTGGTGCATCCAATCACCAACACTCTGGACTCGTCCAATCATCCTGTTCGTCCAATCATCTGTTTGCGCATACATCCGTTTGCGCATTTGACTTACCGTAAACATCGCGGGGTCCTTGGAAACCGGTTTTACTGGTATGCCGAAGCTGGACGAGACGCCTTCTTGACAACAGTCCCAAGCTTCGTTCCAACACCTCTACACCGTTTACAGGTTATGAGCCCAAGCACCATGTCCTCTGCCCATGACGCCTCGACCAAGGTCACCATCGACAAGTTCAACGGTGACAACTACGCGACGTGGAACCGCTACATGCGTGGCGTGTTTCTGACCAAGTCGGTATGGCACGTAGTGAACCGGGAAACGACGCCGAGCTTCACGGACATCCGGACCAAGGACGACTACGTCAAGGCGAGCAACATTGCGTTCGGACTGATGCTGCTCCACATGAACGCGGACTACCATCACGTGGTTGATGACTGCGAGGAAGCGTGGGGCGCGTGGACGCGCTTGAAGACGCTGTATGGTGGGTCGCAGAAGGCTGGTCGCATCTACCTGAAGCGCCAACTCTTCAGCATGGAGATGTCGGAAGGCGGCAATGTCTTGCATCATTGCAACGAGGTCCTCAACATCAGCGCCAAGCTCAGCAGCATCGGCGCCAAGATGGAGGACGAGGACGTGGCGATCTGCTTACTGCGAAGTCTCCCCAAGAGCTACGAGAACGTCGTGCTCAATCTGGAGATGAGCAACGCAGAGCTGCGGTCGCAAGACGTTGTAAAAGTGCTCACAAACGAGCACATCAAGCGACAAGGTGAGAAGACGGCGACGGTGAAAACTGAAAACGCGGCCAAGGCGTTCAACACCGACCGAGAGTCTCGCCAATGCACGTACTGCAAGAAATTGGGGTACATGATTGACAAGTGCTGGACCAAGCAGAAGGATGAGGGTCGAGGTGCTCGACGCGGCGGCAACGGCCGTGGACGCGGAGCTAACAACATCCAGTGGCGAAATGACGGCGACGACGACTACGACTACGATCGAGTAGCGTTCGCGGTGTCCCTGGAATGTGGAGTATCGACGAACAAGAATGTGTCTGGAATGTAAGCGGTCGACAGTGGTGCCACACACCACATCTGTAACGACAAGTCCAAGTTTGCCAATCTCATCGCGCGCAATGAAGGCGAACTTTCGGTGGCCGACGGGAATAAGGCGGCTATCAAGGGTGTGGGGACCATCGTGGAAAGAGTGGTCCTGCCCAACGGCACCGAGCGCGAGATCGAGATCAAGAACGCGCTCTATGTGCCTAACATGAGCAAGAATCTGCTTTCAGTACCGCAGATCAACAAGAACGGAAAGTTCCAGGTGGTGTTCGATGGCACTGAGATGCACATCTCACGCAAGGACTCGAATCAAGTGGTGGCATCGGCAGATCTCGTAGATGGACTCCACTGGCTTCGCACGCCTCTTCGATCAGCAAATGCGGCGACAACTGGAAGGACGGTCGACCTGCATGCGCGTATGGGTCACGCTCCAGTCGAGGTGCTTCGCAAGATGGTCGACAACAAGATGATCAAGGACGCGAAAGCACCTTCCAAGCCTAGCGGACCAAGTCTGTGTCGCGGCTGCCAGCAAGGCAAGATGGTCCAAAAACCATTCCCTACCAACCGTGACAAGCGTCGCTACGACACTTTCGAGTTGCTTCACTTCGACATTTGCGGACCCATGGAGAAGCCCTCGCTTGGTGGCAGCAAATATTTGCTACTGATCGTGGACGAAGCCAGCGGATGCATGAAGGGCTTCTGCCTGCGTGCCAAATCAGAAAGCGAAGACTGCATCAAGACGTACATCACGAAGGTGCAGAAGCAGTTTGGCAAGAAGGTCAAGTTCGTGCGACACGACGGTGCTCGGGAGTTTGCGACTAACTCGCTTAAAGATTTCTACGAAGACGAGGGCATCGAGCAACAAACCACGGTTCCGTACGCGCACCAGACTAACGGCACGGCAGAGCGGGCCATCCGCACCATCGTCACGATCGGCCGCAGCATGCTGCACCATGCCAAGCTGGACAAGCTGGACAAGTGTTTCTGGGGTGAAGCGGCGATGACGGCCATCTACGTGAAGAACCGCCTGCCGTCACCAAAGATCGAGTGCAAGACTCCTTCTGAGATTGTGTACAAGTCCGCGCCGAGTGTGAAACACATGCGCGTCTTCGGCTGTCGAGCTTTCATCTTAACTCCGAAGGAGAAACGGCTCAAGTGGGATCCAAAGGCTCGCGCCGGATTGTTCCTGGGCTACGAAGAAGTATCCAAGGCGTATCGACTTTATGACATCGAGGCGGGACAGGTGGTTATCAGTCGCGATGTCAACTTCGATGAATCGACCTTTGGACTTTCAGAGCCAATTTCCGATGAAGACGTCGACGACCTGGACTTCGAATCTCTCGACATCGACAATGACGGTTCGCGTCAGACGGAGCACAGGCAGGCGGGAAAGCGCAAGAGCCGCCCGAGTGACGAAGATGAATCTACCACAAGACCGCGAACTACGCGTCATCGACCCGGACTGGAAGAAGCAAGTGCGCCGACCAATTCGTCTTCACGTCGAGCAGACGTAAACGAAGAAGAAAAGGCTGGAGATCAAGATGAAGAATCGACTCCCCCCGTGTTTTGGCGTGCAAGTGCCAACGCAGTCGAAGCTGCGGTGGACTTATCGGAGCCAGCGACTTTCCAAGAGGCGGTGAACGGCCCCGACCAAGTGCACTGGCGCAAAGCAATTCGTGCTGAGCTCAAGTCGATGCGACTTCGAGGAGTGTTCCGTGCTGCTAAGTTGCCGAACGGACAACGCGCTATTGGTACCAAGTGGGTGTTCAAGATCAAGCGCAAAGCGGACGGATCGATCGAGAAGTACAAGGCACGCCTCGTGGCCAAGGGCTTCAAGCAAAAGTACGGCATCGACTACACTGAGACGCTCTCGCCGGTTGTCAAGTACGTGACGTTGCGCATGGTGATCGCTTTGGCCAAGTACTTTGGCTGGCCGCTAGACCAACTAGACGTGGTGACGGCATTCCTGTACGGCGTGATGAGGGAGATCGTGTTTTGCGTGGTTCCCGAAGGTGTCGAGCTCGACGGTGACTTCGACTACCTGGAATTGGTGAAGGCCATTTACGGTCTAAAACAAGCTTCGCGCGTGTGGAACGAGACTTTCGACGAGTTCGTATGCTCTATCGGCTTTCAAGTTTCGGCCTTTGACCCGTGCCTCTACATCAAAGTTGTTGATGGCCACTGTGTGCTCATACTGGTCTACGACGACGATGTCCTGGTCACCGGAAGCTCATCTAAGCTGATCTCACGCACGAAGGACGACCTCAAGACACGTTTCGAAATGACTGACAGCGGCAAGTGTGTGTTCGTCCTTGGGATTGAATTGGTAGACGGTCCGGACGGCAGCGTGACGATGAGCCAACGGCGTTATGTGGATGACATCCTGAAGCGCTTTGGTATGGACGAGTGCAAGGCTGTGGTAAGTCCGGTGGATATAAGCACTCGACTGGTTCCAAGCGACGCGGCGACCAAGGTACAAGCTCCGTTTCGCGAAGCTGTTGGTGCACTAATGCACCTGATGACCGCGACGCGTCCTGATATTGCGTACGCGGTGGGCTATGTGTCGCGCTTCATGAAGAATCCCCAAGAAGAACACTGGGTTGCGGTCAAGCGCATCTTTCGCTACCTGCAAGGCACCAAGACGCATGGAATCTGCTACAAGCCGGGTAGCAACATCGACTTTCGCGGATACTCTGACGCAGACTGGGCTGGTGACCTCCCGGACCGTGAAGAAGGTGATGGTTGGATCTTGTGTCTTGCGAGGGGAGGACTGCCGAAGCTTGGGGCGAGGAGGCCGAGGCGAGGGAAGTCACTGGAGGGGCAGGATGGAAATTCAGAAGTGATTGATTGATAAGAACTTACACTGTCTTCTCTACCTAGTTTGCATCCAATCATTTGGTGCATCCAATCACCAACACTCTGTACTCGTCCAATCATCCTACTCGTCTAATCATCGGTGGCGTAAACATCCTACCGTAATCATCGCGGGATCGTATTGGATTACCTGCAACAGCGTGGTTCCCGAAGGTGTCGAGCTCGACGGTGACTTGGACTGCCTGGAATTGGTGAAGGCCATTTACGGTCTAAAACAAGCTTCGCGCGTGTGGAACGAGACCTTCGACGAGTTCGTATGCTCTATCGGCTTTCAAGTTTCGGCCTTTGACCCGTGCCTCTACATCAAAGTTGTTGATGGCCACTGTGTGCTCATACTGGGCTACGTCGACGATGTCCTGGTCACCGGAAGCTCACCTAAGCTGATCTCACGCACGAAGGACGACCTCAAGACACGTTTCGAAATGACTGACAGCGGCAAGTGTGTGTTCGTCCTTGGGATTGAATTGGTAGACGGTCCGGACGGCAGCGTGACGATGAGCCAACGGCGTTATGTGGACGACATCCTGAAGCGCTTTGGTATGGACGAGTGCAAGGCTGTGGTGAGTCCGGTGGATATAAGCACTCGACTGGTTCCAAGCGACGCGGCGATCAAGGTACAAGCTCCGTTTCGCGAAGCTGTTGGTACACTAATGCGCCTGATGACCGCGACGCGTCCTGATATTGCGTACGCGGTGGGCTATGTGTCGCGCTTCATGGAGAATTCCCAAGAAGAACACTGGGTGCGGTCAAGCGCATCTTTCGCTACCTGCAAGGCACCAAGACGCATGGAATCTGCTACAAGCCGGGTGACAACATCGACTTTCGCGGATACTCTGACGCAGACTGGGCTGGTGACCTCGCGGACCGCAAGTCGACTTCCGGCTACACGTTCATGCTGATGGGTGCGCCAGTGAGCGGGGGCAGCAAGAAGCAGTCAAGTGTTTCGCTGTCTACGAGCGAAGCGGAGTACATTGCGCTCAGTCTGGCAATTCAAGAAGACAAGTGGATTCATCGCCTGCTGTGCGAGATCTTAGCAGCTGCCAATGAGACTGGACCCGACCTCAAGATCCAAGAAGACAACCAGTCGTGCATCAAGATGACAAAGAATCCTGTGAACCACGGCCGCGCCAAGCACATCGACATCAAGTACCACCACATCCGCGATGAAGTCAAGCGTGGTGAAGTCAAGCTTGAGTATTGCGAGACTTCTGTGATGCTGGCCGACATCATGACGAAGGCGCTCCCAGGGCCTCGTCACATGGACCTAGCAGCTGCTCTCGGTATCCACGCGTGTTCGCATTGAGGGGGCGTATTGAGGGTTGCTGGTCTTGGTACTATGTACGAGCTGTACCCATTAACCGGTCAACCTGAACCGTCCAATACGATCCCGCTGTGATTATGGTACGTTGTTTATGCCACCCATGATTGGACGAGTAGAATGATTGGACGAGTACAGAATGATTGGATGAGTAGAATGATTGGATGACCTAGGTAGTGAGGACAGTGTAAGCCCCGATAAATCAATCACTTTCGAATCTTCCTTCTTCCGCTCAAGTGCCTTCACTCCGGTCTAAGCACCAAGTGCAGAAGTCACTCCGTTCAGTCCCAAGCTTCGTTCCAACACCTCTACACCGTTAACAGGTTATGAGCCCAAGCACCATGTCCTCTGCCCATGACGCCTCGACCAAGGTCACCATCGACAAGTTCAACGGTGACAACTACGCGACGTGGAACCGCTACATGCGTGGCGTGTTTCTAACCAAGTCGGTATGGCACGTAGTGAACCGGGAAACGACGCCGAGCTTCACGGACATCCGGACCAAGGACGACTACGTCAAGGCGAGCAACATTGCGTTCGGACTGATGTTGCTCCACATGAACGCGGACTACCATCACGTGGTTGATGACTGCGAGGAAGCGTGGGGCGCGTGGACGCGCTTGAAGACGCTGTATGGTGGGTCGCAGAAGGCTGGTCGCATCTACCTGAAGCGCCAACTCTTCAGCATGGAGATGTCGGAAGGCGGCAATGTCTTGCATCATTGCAATGAGGTCCTCAACATCAGCGCCAAGCTCAGCAGCATCGGCGCCAAGATGGAGGACGAGGACGTGGCGATCTGCTTACTGCGAAGTCTCCCCAAGAGCTACGAGAACGTCGTGCTCAATCTGGAGATGAGCAACGCAGAGCTGCGGTCGCAAGACGTTGTGAAAGTGCTCACAAACGAGCACATCAAGCGACAAGGTGAGAAGACGGCGACGGTGAAAACTGAAAACGCGGCCAAGGCGTTCAACACCGACCGAGAGTCTCGCCAATGCACGTACTGCGGGAAATTGGGGTACATGATTGACAAGTGCTGGACCAAGCAGAAGGATGAGGGTCGAGGTGCTCGACGCGGCGGCAACGGCCGTGGACGCGGAGCTAACAACATCCAGTGGCGAAATGACGGCGACGACGACTACGACTACGATCGAGTAGCGTTCGCGGTGTCCCTGGAATGTGGAGTATCGACGAACAAGAATGTGTCTGGAATGTGGGCGGTCGACAGTGGTGCCACACACCACATCTGTAACGACAAGTCCAAGTTTGCCAATCTCATCGCGCGCAATGAAGGCGAACTTTCGGTGGCCGACGGGAATAAGGCGGCTATCAAGGGTGTGGGGACCATCGTGGAAAGAGTGGTCCTGCCCAACGGCACCGAGCGCGAGATCGAGATCAAGAACGCGCTCTATGTGCCTAACATGAGCAAGAATCTGCTTTCAGTACCGCAGATCAACAAGAACGGAAAGTTCCAGGTGGTGTTCGATGACACTGAGATGCACATCTCACGCAAGGACTCGAATCAAGTGGTGGCATCGGCAGATCTCGTAGATGGACTCCACTGGCTTCGCACGCCTCTTCGATCAGCAAATGCGGCGACAACTGGAAGGACGGTCGACCTGCATGCGCGTATGGGTCACGATCCAGTCGAGGTGCTTCGCAAGATGGTCGACAACAAGATGATCAAGGACGCGAAAGCACCTTCCAAGCCTAGCGGACCAAGTCTGTGTCGCGGCTGCCAGCAAGGCAAGATGGTCCAAAAACCATTCCCTACCAACCGTGACAAGCGTCGCTACGACACTTTCGAGTTGCTTCACTTCGACATTTGCGGACCCATGGAGAAGCCCTCGCTTGGTGGCAGCAAATATTTGCTACTGATCGTGGACGAAGCCAGCGGATGCATGAAGGGCTTCTGCCTGCGTGCCAAATCAGAAAGCGAAGACTGCATCAAGACGTACATCACGAAGGTGCAGAAGCAGTTTGGCAAGAAGGTCAAGTTCGTGCGACACGACGGTGCTCGGGAGTTTGCGACTAACTCGCTTAAAGATTTCTACGAAGACGAGGGCATCGAGCAACAAACCACGGTTCCGTACGCGCACCAGACTAACGGCACGGCAGAGCGGGCCATCCGCACCATCGTCACGATCGGCCGCAGCATGCTGCACCATGCCAAGCTGGACAAGCTGGACAAGTGTTTCTGGGGTGAAGCGGCGATGACGGCCATCTACGTGAAGAACCGCCTGCCGTCACCAAAGATCGAGTGCAAGACTCCTTCTGAGATTGTGTACAAGTCCGCGCCGAGTGTGAAACACATGCGCGTCTTCGGCTGTCGAGCTTTCATCTTAACTCCGAAGGAGAAACGGCTCAAGTGGGATCCAAAGGCTCGCGCCGGATTGTTCCTGGGCTACGAAGAAGTATCCAAGGCGTATCGACTTTATGACATCGAGGCGGGGTAGGTGGTTATCAGTCGCGATGTCAACTTCGATGAATCGACCTTTGGACTTTCAGAGCCAATTTCCGATGAAGACGTCGACGACCTGGACTTCGAATCTCTCGACATCGACAATGACGGTTCGCGTCAGACGGAGCACAGGCAGGCGGGAAAGCGCAAGAGCCGCCCGAGTGACGAAGATGAATCTATCACAAGACCGCGAACTACGCGTCATTGACCCGGACTGGAAGAAGCAAGTGCGCCGACCAATTCGTCTTCACGTCGAGCAGACGTAAACGAAGAAGAAAAGGCTGGAGATCAAGATGAAGAATCGACTCCCCCCGTGTTTTGGCGTGCAAGTGCCAACGCAGTCGAAGCTGCGGTGGACTTATCGGAGCCAGCGACTTTCCAAGAGGCGGTGAACGGCCCCGACCAAGTGCACTGGCGCAAAGCAATTCGTGCTGAGCTCAAGTCGATGCGACTTCGAAAAGTGTTCCGTGCTGCTAAGTTGCCGAACGGACAACGCGCTATTGGTACCAAGTGGGTGTTCAAGATCAAGCGCAAAGCGGACGGATCAATCGAGAAGTACAAGGCACGCCTCGTGGCCAAGGGCTTCAAGCAAAAGTACGGCATCGACTACACTGAGACGTTCTCGCCGGTTGTCAAGTACGTGACGTTGCGCATGGTGATCGCTTTGGCCAAGTACTTTGGCTGGCCGCTAGACCAACTAGACGTGGTGACGGCATTCCTGTACGGCGTGATGAGGGAGATCGTGTTTTGCGTGGTGCCGA
>NW_003303710.1:0-2643 GCF_000142945.1 Phytophthora infestans T30-4 | reverse complement strand
TCCAAGGACCCCGTTTCTGAAAATGACTGATCAGCGGCAAAGTGTGATGTTCGTCCTTTGTGACTGACGTTCGTTAGACAGTTCCCGACTGGCAGCGTGACCGATGAGCTACGGACATTATGGTCGACGCCATTCCTGAAGCGCTTTTGGTATGGACCGAGTGCAAGGCTGTGGTGAGTCCGGTGGATATAAGCACTCGAACTGGTTCCAAGCGACGCGGCGATCAAGGTACAAGCTCCGTTTCGCGAAGCTGTTGGTACACTAATGCGCCTGATGACCGCGACGCGTCCTGATATTGCGTACGCGGTGGGCTATGTGTCGCGCTTCATGGAGAAATTCCCAAGAAGAACACTGGGTTGCGGTCAAGCGCATCTTTCGCTACCTGCAAGACACCAAGACGCATGGAATCTGCTACAAGCCGGGTGACAACATCGACTTTCGCGGATACTCTGACGCAGACTGGGCTGGTGACCTCGCGGACCGCAAGTCGACTTCCGGCTACACGTTCATGCTGATGGGTGCGCCAGTGAGCGGGGGCAGCAAGAAGCAGTCAAGTGTATCGCTGTCTACGAGCGAAGCGGAGTACATTGCGCTCAGTCTGGCAATTCAAGAAGACAAGTGGATTCATCGCCTGCTGTGCGAGATCTTAGCAGCTGCCAATGAGACTGGACCCGACCTCAAGATCCAAGAAGACAACCAGTCGTGCATCAAGATGACAAAGAATCCTGTGAACCACGGCCGCGCCAAGCACATCGACATCAAGTACCACCACATCCGCGATGAAGTCAAGCGTGGTGAAGTCAAGCTTGAGTATTGCGAGACTTCTGTGATGCTGGCCGACATCATGACGAAGGCGCTCCCAGGGCCTCGTCACATGGACCTAGCAGCTGCTCTCGGTATCCACGCGTGTTCGCATTGAGGGGGCGTATTGAGGGTTGCTAATCTTGGTACTGTGTACCAGTTGTACCCATTAACCGGTCAACCTGAACCGGTCCAATACGATCCCGCTGTGATTATGGTACGTTGTTTATGCCACCCATGATTGGACGAGTAGAATGATTGGATGACCTAGGTAGTGAGGACAGTGTAAGCCCCGATAAATCAATCACTTTCGAATCTTCCTTCTTCCGCTCAAGTGCCTTCACTCCGGTCTCCGCACCAAGTGTAGAAGTCACTCCGTTCAGTCCCAAGCTTCGTTCCAACACCTCTACACCGTTAACAAGCGGATCTTCAAAGCACAGAACAAAGAAGCGTGGATCCTAGGACTAAAGAAGTATCTGATGGGGGATGTACGGGATCTGAGTCGGGAAGATGCCAAATCCTACAGCATTATCGCTACGGGATTACGCGGTGGATCTAAATGACTTGCTCTTCTATTGCCCCCCTACGAAAGAGAGTCAACGAGGATCGGGATGGATTGATGAGACTGGTGATGCCGGAAACCTAACAACAGGATGTCCTACACCACTATCACGCTAGCTTGGAAGGCGGACATCAGGGTATTATAGGTCGGACCTACCAACGGATCCGGGAATGTTTTCACTGGAGGGGACTATTCAAGAGCGTACAACGGTATGTCGGGGAATGTGTGGATTGTGAGACAGGCAAGGGCAGGCCCACAATCGAAGGGGAGTCACCTGGGAATGTCCAAGCGATTTACCCTTTCCAAATCATAGCCATGGATCATATCCCCTCGTTGCCCAAGTCGTTCAAAGGAAGCACAGAATTGTTGATTTGGGTGGACCTGTTTACCGGATACGTGGTAGCCAAAGCTAGTGCGTCTAGAACTGCGCAGACCATTGCTGAATCGTACGAGGAGTGCGTTTTACGAAGATTTGGAGCTAGCGAGATGATTAGACATGATCGGGAGCCAGGCTTTATGTCTGATTTCTTTCGAGCATTCAACCGGATCCTGGGGCAGTGTGGTAAAGTGCTTTCTCAGAAATAAGAGAATGGGCCTGACGCGGGGTCACTATCCCGAATCAATGACAATTTCAAGTGATTAGAGAGGATTTGGGTTGGCTGGCACGGATGCAAGTTGCCGGTGGTGGATTAGCCATGACGAGCAGCGCCCCGTATGAAGTGACGATGGATCTGGTATGAGCGATGTACGAGAAGGCAAGATCCACCAAGACTTACCTCGGATCCACCCTTACTTGGATTCACCTAAATGGATATGGGATATACTATACAAGAGTGGATCGGGTGTGGATCCTATGAAGGAAGGATGGTAGGTGCCCTCTAAAGGTGGATCTAGTAGCCACGGCTAACGAGGAGTCAAGATCCACCACGAGGTGACCCGGATCCCATGCTTTCGAGTTAGGATCCAAGGAGGGAGGATCCCGCCTTAAGTGACCTGGATCCAGGGTATAGGTATGATGGATGCAGTGGATCTAGAGCTTTCGTGGGACAGTGGAGATCACAGACGGTTGCGAGATGATGTTGGATGAGTGGAGAGCTCAGGTCCACGACGAGTGTACACTTTCAAGTGAAGTGGATCCAAGCGACCTGGATCCTGATGAGTGTACCCATAATAGGGTAACCATAATGATTACGCCATGGATCCGGTGGATCTGAAGATAATACAGCTGGGATGATGGGTCAAGGGAAGAAGGGACATGCAGCCGAGCCTGGTAAGGGATT
>NW_003303709.1:1037862-1042442 GCF_000142945.1 Phytophthora infestans T30-4 | reverse complement strand
GTTCAGCCCAAGACTACCTGATCCCTATCACTCTATGACGCCACTTCCCCCAGTTTCAGTCTTCGTGGATTCGTTTCGTAGTAGTAACTAGCGACTGGAAACTGGGTCGAGCTAGCCTTTTTGCATAAGCTATTATAATGCACACTCCCTTACTTGAATATGTCTGTAACATCCCCTCGTCGCTTGAGGAATCCAGTCAGAGTCTACCGGCGTACACCTGGATCTGGGCTGGATCCTACCTTTCAGCGTACACCTGGATCTGGGCTAGATCCACCCTTTCAGTGTACACCTGGATCTGGGCTGAATCCACCCTTTCAGTGTACACCTGGATCTGGGCAGCATCCACTTTTTCAGTGTACACCTGGATCTGGGCAGGATCCCCCCTTTCAGTGTACACCTGGATCTGGGCTGGATTCCGGATCCGGTTGGATCCACGCTTGGATTTCATCCGGACCTAGCGCCAATGACCTAGTTTCAATTGGGTCAGTATATTTCGGGCTCTTGAAAACTCGCGCTTGGGATCAAGCAGGACTCCTCGCACGTAAAACGTCACTCTTATGCATAAACATTCCCTCCTCCCTCCTAATCACCCTTCTCCTGTGGATTCGTCTTCTCTTTCTTTCCGATGTGACCAACTCACCTCCCCCTCCTGGCCCACACCCTCCCTGTGGGCCCTTCTTCCTCCTCCCATCAACATGACCAACTCACATCCATGGATCCCCTCCCGACGCTTCTTCACGAGACTGCATCACGCCGAATCTGTTACGATTCGTACGATCCCGCAAGAAATCATAGTGTAATGCTCCATAGTTCAGATCTGCCTCGTCTACCCAACTGGGTTCGTCATATCCACGCCAATACACCAGAGATTCACGGTAAATTCGCTCGTATCTAGTTCGTTTCCCTGACCTCATGTCGGTGATCTTCTCGACTTCGAACTCGTCGGCCTCGAGGTCCACATTCCAACTATCTTCCGGTAGGAGGACTTCGTCGAAATCTACCCGGTCGGATCCATCCACCGAAAGACGGGTTTGCGGCCGATCTGGATATTCCTTGACCAACTTCAGCTTGGATACGTGTACTACAGGGAACAAGCGATATTCGGTACCTGCCGTTTCCAGCTTTACCGCATGTTCTCCTATCTTTTCGCTCACCCGGAACGGTCCATGCCATAGATGGGCCAATTTGCGGGCGCACCCTTCTTTCACTCGATCTAAATAAAGCCACACCTGCGATCCCACTTGGATTTGATGCGGACGGGCGTCTTCGTTGTGTCGATCCGCTCGATCCTGTATCGCACTCCGCAGCCGTTCGCTCACTTGGGATCTGGCTTGCCGGTAGTATTTCTGGACTTGGTATCGCCATCGTCTTGGATCTCGGTTTCTCTTCTTGGTGCTACATACTGGAATGGCCGCTTCTAGGGTGGATTTGGGATCCCAAGTAAAATGGGGTATCACCCCGGATCCAGTCTTGGGCGGTGTTCATCGCGAAGGGGAGTCGTTCTGCGTACTCATCCCAATCCCTCTGATCCAAATCCTGGACATACATCTTGAGTGCCCTCGTGATCGTCTGCACCATGCGCTCGGCCGATCCGTTAGCTTGGGGACGATATGCCATGGTTGCCCGCTGTCTCTGCCCCATGATCCGGTTGAAAGCTCGAAAGAAATCAGACACAAAGCCTGTCTCCCGATCATGTCTAATCATCTCACTAGCCCCAAATCTTCGGAAAACGCACTCCTCGTACGATTCAGCAATGGTTTGCGCAGTTCTAGACGCACTAGCTTGGCTATCACGTATCCGGTAAACAGGTCCACCCAATTCACAATTCTGTGTTTCCTTTGAACGACTTGGGCAGCGAGGGGATATGATCCATGGCTATGATTTGGAAAGGGTAAGTCGCTTGGATATTCCCAGGTGACTCCCCTGCGATTGTGGGCCTGCCCTTGCCTGTCTCACAATCCACGCATTCACCGACATATCGTTGTACGCTCTTGAATAGTCCTCTCCAGTGGAAACATTCCCGGATCCGTTGGTAGGTCCGACCAATATCCTGATGTCCACCTTCCAAGCTAGCGTGGTAGTTGTGGTGTTGGAAATCTCACGTGAACTCTAGCTACAGATGTAGTTAGGATGTTCCCACAACAATACGTCTACTAGGATAGTAAACGATCGTTCGGGCGGACCTGAAGACCCCAGTTCTGCCCTTGCACCGGGACAAGCTGGACCTTGTAAACTACTTATATAGGCCAACCAGTAAAATAAGAACACGCTACTAGCACGAGCAAAGCTAGCAGGTGTTTTGAATCCTCGTGGTTCCAACAGCGGAAGGGTACCAGGCACGGGTAAGCCTTTTACGAGATCACCGAGTGTTCAACACTCGGCTGGAAGAAATAAAAGGGAGGCAATTCAAGCACTCCCAGTCGTGCACATAGGCAACAATAAGCCGTCACGTAAAATCTCCCGATAACAATCGGCCAATACACAAAGTCTCTTGGCCTTGCCGGATGAGCCCTCGCTACAGAGCTTCGAGTTCACCGACAGGCATAACACACTCAAACAAGCTTGACCTGACGCTTACCTTGAAGCCGGACGTCGCTCTGTGTGCTTGAGTGGAAATTCTGTTCTGTATTTAAGCTTACCCTTTCGGGTCTATTCCTAATAAGAAGTCCTAATCAAGTATACAAATATCAAGTGAACAATGATCCGTTATGGATCTTCTTGCATGCCAAGCGTCGTCTGTACCGTCGCATGAGCATCTTTAACGGTCCGCGCCCTGTCCCAGACGGTGAACGTGCCTTCCAAGGGTCGCTGAGTCTTCTGCGAACTCATCCCAACCGCCACTGAGGGTTCGTACCGTAGATGGTCCGCTGAATGCGAATCCGGCCAGTCCATTATTAATAATAAGAACAGCCTAGATTCAGTGACATATGCCCGTATCCAATACTCGTTGAACGTTCGGAGGTGACGCCGTCGAGTCCCTTGCACCTTGGCGTCTCCGTACATCACCTGACCGAGGGTTCGTCGCTTGAACAACTTGGGCGGTGTCACGTCTTTGTCGACGGGTGATAATCCGCAACTACGGAGAAATCACTACACCACAAATACAACTTGCGCGGACGAGAACAACATGGCGCAGCAGACGGGGGTGGCGAACCAGGCAGGAAGCGGAACAACGCGGACGGCTCCAGCGTCGGCGACGACGCTGAACAGTGGGTGGACCGCTGATATCGCACCTGAGAGCGTGAGTCGACTTGGGGTTCGGCCCGGCGTAATGAACGAGGATATGAAGCCGTGGGCGCTGTACGACTTGTCCGGGGCGGTGACCCCGGACGCGTTGGACACCATGCAGGACCACTTTCGGCGCTTCAGACGTCTCCGGAACAAAACACTCGACGGCGCGACGTACGAAGCTTTGCAGAGATCATGGTGCGCATTCATCCGACGGTGGAATCGGATGCATGAGGCTGGAGAAAGTGTCGTCGGCTGGCTCGGTGATCGCGAAGCCCTACAAGCCGAGCATTCACTCGGTGATCTGCGCCTGAAAGTCTGCGACGACGCTTGGACCGAAGACCGTTTGTGCTATGTCAACGTACGCAAAGGTTGCAGTTCGTGTGACATCCGGCGACGCCCGACGCAAGCTGAGTGGGATCAGCATATTGTCGAGTATCCGCTCATGCCGACCGAACACGCTTGGATCGAGAAGTATAAGCGCTCACTCTCCGAGTTCACCCAAGCGGCTATTCGCGGCGGCTCGCGCCGACAGCGTTCGCGACGGAGCCCGTCTCCTGCGCATTCGACGTCTCGAAGGGCACGTAGTCGATCGCGCTCTCGATCGCCGCGAGGTCGCTCGCGGCCGCGTTTGACTCGAGGCTGGAGTCGTAGTCGTGGACGACATCAGGAACGTCACGAAGCAAGTTGGCGCGAGGCTCCCACGTATCATCAGCCGGTTGAAACCCGAGCCATCGTACCTTATACTTCCGCGCGGCGGGAGCCGCGTGTTGAGCTGACGACTTGGTCGAGTGACGCGCGCGGGGAGGATCTTCGTGATCAACAATACGGTCCACAATCCAGCACGTATCTCCATTCGAGTCAACGATGGGCGGAGGACCGTCGCGGTGGAATTCGACGCGACCTGGTTGACCAGGACGACGTTGAGCAGGCGCTGAACACTTCTCGGGACGCACAGGAGGAGGCCGAGCGGGCGGCTGAGAGCTCTCGGAACGCCGAGGCGACGGCGAGTAGTCTGCGGCAGTCGAATCGTGAGCTCTTGCAGCGACTGCGTAGTCTGGAGGCGCAGGTGTTTGGCGGACCGAGGGGTGGAGCTCTTTCGCGCGAGCGGGGAACTGGGACAGATGGGACGCTGGCTCGACAGGCTCATCGCGAGGGCCGCTCAACGCATGCTCCTGCTCCGCCTCCGGGATCATCGCGGGAAGATACTTCTTAAGTCGCCCGACGTACAAAGTCGACCTGTAGTCATAGTGGCGTATGGAACGTCTAGCTTCCTCGCAACACCCCATAGGTGGGAGGACTTTGAATGGTCCATGTAGGGCGGGGTAGGAGGAGGAGGGGCTTTCGTTGCC
>NW_003303709.1:1031622-1037227 GCF_000142945.1 Phytophthora infestans T30-4 | reverse complement strand
GACGCGTTCCGTTTGCCCGTCCGTCTCCGGGTGCGCCGCCGTCGATATGAGGAGTTTGGTGCCCAGGAGGTCGAAGAGTTTCGTCCAGAACGCCGATGTGAATCGGGGATCGCGGTCAGAGACGATTGATTCAGGAAGGCCGTGATGTCGGAAGACAGCGTCGACGAAGAGCACCGCGGTATCGGCCGCGGTGACTGAGTCCGGATCCGGAACGAGATGGCACATCTTGCTAAAGCGATCCACGAAGACCAGAACACCAGTACGACCGTCAGTATCGGGTGGGAGACCGAATATGAAGTCCATTGACACAGAGCGCCACGCCTCTGTTGCCAGAGGGAGAGAACGCAGCGGAGCTTGCGATGACGGTGACGGCTTAACGCGTTGACAAGTTTCGCAGGAGCGGACCCACTTGCGCACCCACTTGTATAGGTGAGGCCAGTAGAAGTCGCGGGATACCGCTGCGAAAGTCTTCTCACGGCCCAAGTTGCCACCCACTGGAGCGTCATGGAATTCGTGTATAACTCTTGCGCGTAGATCGGGGTCGTTGGGGACAACGACGCGAGGAGCATCGAATCGATCGATACTGTACATCAGTCGATCATCGTCAAGTTGGTATCTGTGAATCTGGTCGCGCGTGGAGCGGCTCAGTGTCTTTAGCGTGACATCACTTGGTGTGCGAAGGTGCTCCAGGATTACGGCATATATCGAGTCATCTCGATACGCGGCAGAGATCTCTTCCCGCAGGGGAAGTATTGGAGATACCGCCGTCATCAGGTTTACACCTGCAGCCACACATGTGGCGCAGTCCAATTCGTCGTCGTCCGCGTCTTCAAGTGACTGACGACCCAAATCTCGGCGTGGATCGTAATCGGGGCGCCGAGATAGGGCATCTGCAAGGATGTTATTCTTGCCTGGCTTGTAGTGAACGACGAAGTTGTACTCGGAGAAGAATGACAGCCATCGTGCCATGCGCTGAGAGAGATGAGGGCTCTTCGTCACTGTTCGCAGCGACGCGTGATCTGTGTAGATCGCGAATGTCTGCTCACCGAGTAAGTACACTCTGAATTTGATCAGTGCGTAGCGCATCGCAAGGAGTTCCTTGTCGTGGACCGGATAATTCTTCTCAGCGGGCTTCATCTGTCTGGATTGGTAGCTCACGACGCGTTCGCGACCTTCGTCGTCGAACTGCATCAGTGCACAGCCGATGGCGAAGTCGCTCGCGTCGCAAACAACGTGGAATGGCTTTGCATCATCTGGAAGCGCCAGGATTGGGGCCTCCGCCAAGCTTTTCTTCACTGCATTAAAGGCTGACTGATGTTCGGGAGTCCACGACCACGTGATGTCTTTCTTCAGCAATGAAGACAATGGCTGGATCAGACCAGCATAATTTCTCGTGTACTTGTGGAGATAATTTGCGAGGCCAAGCCACTGACGCAATTCAGTCTGATTCTGCGGCGTGGGCCACGCACAGATGGACGAGACCTTCTCAGGATCCGCTCGGACACCATTTTTGCTCACATAACAGCCAAGCACCGGAATCTCCGGGGCACAGAAGATGCACTTCTTCAAGTTCGCGTACAGTTTGTTTTCGCGCATGACTTGGAACACTTGTCGTAAGTGATTTAAGTGAACTTCTGTGGCGCTGAGATCGCCCTCAGCGCGGCTGTGAACAAAGATGTCATCGAAGTAGCTCGGAGCGAAGTCGCGAAGTGGGCGCAGAACGTGGGAAACCATGCGATTGAACGTGGCTGGTGCGTTTTTCAGGCCCTGTGGCATGACAAGCCACTCCCACAGCATCCCGCTGGGAGTGCTCACCGCTGTGAGCGGGACGTCGCTGAGTCGCATCAAGATCTGATAGAAGCCATCGGTCAGGTCGATGGTGCTGAAAAAACCACTGCGGCCCATGGTGTCAAGTACCATATCCTTCCGAGGGATCGGCGTTTGTGCTGGAATGGTGGCGTCGTTTAGCTTGTTAAAAGCGTGAACAATGCGCCAACCACCCGTGGCCTTCTTCACGCAGAACGTCGGACTCGAGTGTGGCGAGGTACTCTCGCGCACGTGACCCGCTTTGCGGGGGCTCTCGAAGAAGTCGTCAATGGCTTTAACCTGATCGCGTGGGAGGGGCCACTGTCGCGTCACACAGTACTTGGAACCCGGCGTGAGATCAATCTCATGGCGAATGCCTCTGTCAGCAGGGAGCTCAGCTGGAATCTTGTCGGGAAAAATATCCGCGAACTCGCGGACGGTGTCGTATACTGAATTGCCCGAGTCGCGGAGTGACTCCCACGACTGGGCAGCGAAGCGCTCTTCGCGCGCCGACTTCGGCTCAGCGTTCTTTGGACGAAGTGGAAGATTGTCGGTAGCGACCGTGTGGATCTCATCCGCCGAGGCAGACTCGGTGATCAAGCAGACCTGCTCGATGTCTCCTGACTTCAGATCGCGCAGAAAATGCTTCCAGGAAAGACCCGGAAGGCGAGTGATGGAAGAAGCTTCGCGAGGTGGGCTCTCAATGTCAAGTGTGCGTGAGCGAACGACGCCTCCTTCCACGTGTTCCAGGACGTGTATGGACTCATTCACTGCGATATCGGCGGTGGGCCGACCACGTCGCCTAAGGCGGCGTCGCTTGGATTTCTTCTTGCGGCGTCTCGAACCGCTGCTCGAGGCAGAAGACTCGCTATCGCTGGACGAGGGATCACCCCCCTCTAGACACGGAGGGGCACCATCAACCGTGTCGGTAGTGCGCGGGAGCTCTCGATGCTCGACCGCGCCATCGACAGGCGAGAGCCCCTGCTCGATCGCCGTCGTAGCCGGTGGGAGTGTCAACTGCTCGACCACCGCTGTGGATGACGGGAGCTCCAACTGCTCGACCGCCGAATCGCGTTGCGGGAACCTCTGCTCAACCGCTAGAGTGTTTTGCGGGAACCCATGCTCAACCGCCTTGTTGTGTTGCGGGAACCCATGCTCGACCGCCGTGTTGCGTGACGGGAACCCATGCTCGACCGCCGTGTTGCGTGACGGGAACTCATGCTCGACCGCCGTGTTGCGTGACGGGAACCCATGCTCGACCGCCGTGTTGCGTGACGGGAACTCATGCTCGACCGCCTGCTCGGATTGCGGGAGCCCCTGCTCTACCGCCAAAGTGCTAACAACCTCGCTTCGCAGCGAGGGGTTTTCGCGCAACAGCGCTGTGCAAGACATACAGAGAGGGTCATCGCTCGCTCTCTGCTCAACCTGCATTGTGGACAACCGGTCCACGACCCTGACATGGGGCCAGTCCTTCTGGGCAACCAGGAGGTGTGTGAACACCTCACTCACATCGAAGCCAGAGCGGTGTTTAACCGACCGAGCCAACCAGTCAATCTCTGGTTGATATCGTGACAACCACGGGATACCCAAGATGCTGTCGAACGCGTAGTTCATCTCAATCACGAGGAAGTTGTCGTTGCTGCGGAAGCCGTCGAATGTGTACGGCAACGTGATCTCGCGCCGCGCAACGCGGCGTGGCTTTCCGTCAGCAAGTTTGACGACGACCTGACCTCGACCATTACGGACTGCGATCTCGCTTGGAAGCATCGATAAGCACGATTCACGAAAGAAGTTATTCGACGCTCCTGAGTCCAGGAGTGCGCGAAGTGGTCGCCGGGCGCCGGCGACATGAAGACTGACGATGATCAGCCTCGAGTCGCCCGACGTGGTGGTGGCATTAAAGTGTGCGTGGAGCACAGGAGGGCTAAAAGGTTGGGTAGCCACCGGGGGACCCGGACCTCCATTCCAGCCAGTAGGGCGCCCCATACCTACTGGCCCTGACCGTTTTTTGACTGAACGGCAGGTGAGACTTCGGCGGTGTGCGCGAGTACCGGCGCTGGCGCGCGGCATTCCGCCGCGCGATGACCGATCTTCCGGCAGCGGAAGCAAGTGATCGGGCGATTAGGACGGCCGTTGGGCCCACGAGAAGTCGACTGACGGTGACTATTCGACGCGTCAATCGTGTCGATCTCCATGGGCTCGGGGGCTGACTCACGAGCTGCCGTAGACATCGCGCGCGCGTAAGACACCGCCACAACGTAGTCTTCGCGTAATGCGAGGGCGAATGCTTCCTCGAGAGAGGAAGGTTCCGCTCGGGTCAGGCAGTACCGTGTCATGCCTTCACGCATGCCGAATACGAATACATGGACCTGCGATGCTGTGTCAATCGGATTTGTCACGATGCATGACGCGAGGTGGCGAGTCTTTTGAACGTAGTCGCGCATAGTCATTTTACCTTGACGAAGGGCGAAGAACTCGGCACGCACGCGGGACTCGTCTTGAGGGGGCTCGAACGCGAGCCTGAGATCTTTCTGGAGAGACTCCAGAGTGGGGAATGCGTCGTGATCAACGACAAGTTTACCGAGGGCCCATTCCTTGGCCTTCCCGGACAACCGGGACAATAAGAAATTGACCTTTGACCCTTGCGCTTCGATCATTCTCGAAGCAATCGCGATGTCGACCTCGCGAAACCACCGGTTCAGCGGGAGGCGATTCGTTCCTACACCGGAGTAGGTAGACGTCTCTAGCTTCACGACATCATTTTTCGAGGAACGCGCGGGAGTTGTTGCTCGCCGATTCGCATCGGCTAGCCCGCGTTCCATGAACTCTTGGGCTGCTTGGCGTTGGTGGTCGGACGTCGCTGAGCTCAGCAGCGACGCGATTACAGCCTCACCAGACACCGCCGCGAGGCGGTGAAGGGCTTCCCACTCGACACGAGTGAGATGAGGGAAAGCAGCATGTTCCAGGGTCGGCCCTGGAGTTTCAGACGTCATGCCTTGGCTCATCGTGAACTTGGTCATGGGAAGGACTACTAAGTGCTACCAGGTGTAACGGGCCTGGGGTGTCCGTTACTTGCTTACACGTAGTGATGAGGAAGCGTACAAGTCCAGTGATACTGAAACCAAGTACTTAGTCTGAAGGAAAATCAACTCTGTTTTTATTTAGGTCCAGGGCAGCTTGCCCTGACCACTCAAATACACGTCAACTCCTTATTGGTTGATTATGGGTCTGGCTCCCCATATTTCAACCAATAAGGTGACGGCAGTTCAGCACACGCTACTCGTGTGCTGCTGCACCTACTTTTGTAATGCAAATCTACCTACTTATGTAATGGTGTGAACCACTACAAAGAACCTATAAAACTACCTACATATGTAACTTGGGAGGGCCCATTACAAGCGAGGGTTCGTTCGGCTTGGTTTCGAGTGCAGCGCGAGACGAGCCCAAGGGTCACTCCAAAATGATGAAGTTGAACCCTGGCGAGAGACAGGGGTGGTGGTCGGCCAAGAAATTCGACCGACGGATCAGAATGAGAGCTCTGGTGCAAGGCGCTGTGAACGACCAGCGAACGAGGATCCTCCTCGACAAAGAAGCAAACGTTAGTGTAATCACTGACGCCTTTGCCAAGAAGTTGCGACTCCGAGATGTACCCGATCACGGACGCCGCATTGACATTCAAGGAATTAACGAAGGCAAGGTGTCTACGACGCGACGAGCGTGCGTCAAGATTACGCTCGGATGGGAGATGGTGTACGGGTTCGAGATGTGGGTAATGGCGCATAGTGCAGGCGTCGACGTG
>NW_003303709.1:1020013-1031124 GCF_000142945.1 Phytophthora infestans T30-4 | reverse complement strand
ACTACTTAAGTACTCAAAAAGATTCGCTGTCGCCCTAATGTCTGCGCGACTGGATCCCAAGTCGATGTCAAATGTCAATTGTTACCATATCTAGTGCTTTTTGAACCATCCAATGTAAATATCGAAAGCTCAACGCTTACGGGAGGAGGCAGCATGAGAAATTAGAAAATACATACAGTAACCTTACCGCTTTCCCAGTTTGGTGGCTTTTATTTAAAAAAATTAAATGGCGTGCTAAAAACTTCTACAAGTACTTGATTAATCCAACATAGAAGCCGTCTAAATACTACGCGTCGATGAGAATTCGACGACTTCGTCGTAGTGAAGCAATCCCCTCCCTGGTTGTCTCTTATCTCTGTTGCTGCTCCAGTCTGGACTAAAATCTTGACAGCTTAGAGATGCCCATGCTTGCAAGCGCCAAGTAGTGTAGTGGTTCCGTTTGGTCCCAGTACATCAATGTTCGCGCCATGTTTTATAAGCACAGAAACGACACCAACTTGACCCCCTAACGAAGCCTTTAGCAGTGCATTCTCTCCTTTGCTGTTGGTAAAATCAAGCGGTGCCCCCTTTTTGATGAGTGTCTGCACCACATCACCGAGCCCCGAATGGGTTGCCATCAGGAGTGGATTGTCACCGTCCCCATCAACAACATCGATGGATGCTCCACACTCAAAAAGAAGCATAACAGTACCGATGCGACCATCCTGCAAAGCCACGAGCAAAGCTGAGGTACCATGCGAATTTTGAACGTTAATATCGGCTCCTTTGTCTAAAAGCAGCGTGGCCACCTCCACATGGCCGTTCCCAGCAGCGATCATAGAGGCATCCAGCCGTTGCCAGTCGACATGTCAACACTCGCTCCTTTTTTGACAAGTAGATCAACAATGGAGATGTGGTCTTTCTGAGAAGCAATAAATAGAGCGGTGGCCCCATTGGCAAGTTGGACGTCAAAGCTCGCTTCGGCTTTGAGAAGAGTATCGGTTACATGCGCGTGACCTTCCCACGCAGCTGTGGTAAGTTCCGCTGAATGCTTGTTGCTTGCGAGGTAAATGCAATTGTGAGTTTATACGAACTGACCTATTGTCCTTCTTGTCTTCTAGTGCTATGCCGTACGTATTGACTGTCCCTGAGCGCTCGGCGCCAGGTTGAAGTCCTCACCATGGTTGTGGTTGTCTTCTGAATACCAGATAGCCTCGAAGATGTAATACAGGCTGTGCTTCAGCCTACACTGCCTCCCAAGACGACAACCACTTCCGAAGTATGTAGATGTATACATGTAGTCTGGACCCGAATAAAAGACCGTTTAAAATCCAATAGAAAGTACCGCCTGACAGAAATCTGTCACCACGCGAGGAGAGACAGGCCATTTCTGAGACGAGGCGACGTTACCAGTCAAGTTGCACTTCAACACGTTGAAGTTGGTCCGTAGCGTTACCAGGTAGCCGATTTAGTTGGATCCAGCATGCACGAGTGTAGCGTAGGCACGTACAAGCACATTGTCACCACAGGAACGAACATATTCACCCACACGTGACGGAACGTCCTTTTGTAGCACTTCCAGAGACTCCCACGAGTCTTCTTCGTCCTGTAGACCCTCTCAGGACACGAGAAGCTGCCATACGTCTCTGTTCTTCCGGTGTTCTTTCAAACTCTCAACCACAAGTAGCATACCTTGGTTGCCTACATGAGCTAGTAGTTCTTCACTTACTTCCAAACTTGAGTCAGCGTAGAACTTAAGACGCGATCCATGCACGACGTAACGTTTGTTCGTCACGAGGTGACGGATCGTGAAGGAGTGGGGGGCCGTCTCCACGACTTCAAATGGCCCTACCCAACGTGCTAACAGTTTATCCACCTCAATCCTTGAGTCGATGCGTGACCATAGCACAAAATCGCCCACGCTGAAGTTGCACTCAGTCCCCTTGGACCGAGCCATATTCTGAAGGCGACGCTTCTCACGTCGATCCACAACCTCCTTGTGCAAACCGGCCAAACTGGTCCGCAGATGGTCCAGGCGTTCTGCAGGCAACGCCGAAGTCTCCAACACTTCAACTTGCTGACCTCGTTCCAGTAGGATAGGCTCAAATGGAGTCGGGCGTGGCAGTCCCGTAAACAGTTCACTCGGGGCTTTGTCGCCGAGCGACCGCACAGGAGTATGGCTGAGATTTCCCTGCACGAGAGGCAATATGTAGACCCACTCATGAGTGTCTAGAGTGTACTCCATCAATAACACGCGTAGAACTTGGAGTACGTCGCGGTTTAGACGCTCAACCGTTTTATTAATCCATGGTGCATATGCCACGACAAAGTTCTGGTCAATGTCTAATTTCTTGCAAATCATAGCAATCAGCTCGCTCTTGCAGTGGCTGCCCTGGTCTGACATCAACACCGATGGAGCACCAAAACGTTTCCACCAATCGACTAAAACTGTAGCCGCCACCACACTTGTAGGTGAATCACAGGCCACCAGTTCGCAAAAGTGGGTGATATTGTCCTTCAGTACAAGAACGTACTTACACGCACCCATGCTGTCCCCGAGAAAGAGAAAATCGAAGTGTAGTAGTTCGTTTCGTTCTGTAGCCTCGTAGGTGGGTCCCCACGGGCGAGGGATGACGTTTCCCCCCTTCACGTGCTTGCAAAGCAAACATCGACTCAAAAACCTGCGGCAAACTTGAGTGAGGTTCGCGATCTCGAACAGCTCCTTCACTGTTGTGATCATGGGCTCTAATCCTCTGTGGCCCTGGGCTCCACAGTGAGCGACGATCAAAATCCGCTGCAGTAGTGCCACTTCAACTTCGGGTATCCACAGTCGATCGTTAACAACCAGGGATCCATTGTCGTCACGCTTTACGTTCACGGGTGCACTGCTGACATGCTTTTGCTGCACTGTCTGGATCTCGCCCAGAGTAGGAAAGACAAATCCGTTTGCTCGCAGGTGTACACGCTGCATTTGAGTGTCAGCTACAGCAGTCTCCCGAGTACTGCTTCTGGTGATAGCTTTGCACTTGGTTAGCACTCCCTCCTCCACTGAAGGAAGCCCCCACCGCGATAGTAAATCGGCCCATAAATTGGCAGATCCATCGATATGCTCAATCTGATACTGCAACCCTGTCAACGAGAGGGCCCAGCGTTGAAGTTTTCCACGCACATGGCTCTTCACCTCTTGATCAGGAGCGAACACGTACACGAGGTTCTTGTGATCGCAGTAGAGTCTGAACCCGTTGCCACGAACTAACAGGTAGGTCAGGTTGCGAGACGCCCAAATGATGGGGAAAGCTTCCTTTTCAATGATACTCCAGCGCCTCGCCGTGTCATCAAACTTCCCGCTCTTGCATACGAGCAGTTCGTGCTGTTGATCCGCCACCGGAACACCCTCAACCCAATCATGGACCTGCGTGACTACTAGTCCCCAGCCTCTGTCGGAAGCGTCCGACATGAGTACGATTGCCGCATCCTGGGCTGGGTGATGGAGTGTTTGAGACGTAGCAAGTAGGTTTCTTGCATCTTCAAATGCAGCTGTATCACGAGCATCCCATTGGAGAGCCGCACCTGCGGCAAGTCGTTTCGTCCGACCAACTACTTTCAACACAGCTTCCAACTTGTCATGCAAAGGCTGCATCACCCTGCTAAATCCATAAGAGAGTCACGCATCCATCCGTTTGCACAAAGGAACTGTTGTAAATCCGCAGCAGTACCGGGCAGAGGGAGTTGTCGGAGGCCACTAAGCCGTTCTGGGTCATGACAAACTCCAACACCACTGAAAACTCGGCCGCACCACTTAGCCTCCTTCCGAAACAGAAAACTTTTCATCACACTGAGTTTCAATCCAAGCTTGCGTGCACGAGCCAAAAACAGCCTCAACACAAACTACCGGTGAAGGCGCGCACAGCAAAATATCGTCAATCCAGATCAACAGATTCGTTCGCAACATGTCCTCAAATGCTAAGTTCATCTGATTCTGGAAATGCAAAGGAGAATCCATAGCTCCTTGAGGAACACGACATGGCGTCCATACTCCTTCGTCCGTAATGAAACTCAAAGGCTCCCTACTGTCCACATCAAGCGGCAGCTGAGAAAACCCACTTGGCATGTCAAAACCTGCGAATCCGTAAGCTCCTGCAACGTTCCCAGAGGACGACGTAAGATCAGCACCTGTGCCAGCAATCGGCACGGTTACCACGTTCACCGGTCGGTATCGACCGTCAATCGAAATTCGTTTGGCCGGCCAACCTTCGCAACCGGCACCGCCGCACAAGCCCACAAGCTCATGTTGTTTCGATAGATAAATCCGTTCTTTTCCAGCATCTGGACATGTTCTCGTAGAAACGCGCTCTGTGCTGGAGAATAACGGCGAGGGCGAGCTCGGTAAGGCTGAGCTTCTGGCTTCAACGTGATTCGTAAGGGTTCGACATCTGCAGGTGGGTCGTCGAGCAAGTCGACTAAAAAAACATCTTCATGATCCAATACAATTTCACGAAGGCCACCCAGATAATCTCGATCAAAGCCACTATCACCCGCCGCCGCCACCATTTCCTCCAATTTTACGTGTACCTCAGTTGGGGGCATCATGGATGGGACACCTAAATCGAACGGGTCTTCGTCCGCAACAGGGGGGCCAGATGCTAGTTGTGAAAGCTGCTCATTGACATCAATGCCAAGCGTTTTCAACGTGTCATTCCCAAGGATGAAATCTGACTCAGGACCTTCCATCACTTTGCAGTACACATCAGACAAGTGTACGGGACCTGCAACAGTCTGCAACAGTAGATCCAGCGTGACTGCTTCACGACACTCCACTGTATTTCCTCCTGCCGCACTCTTTTTCTCTGTTCGAGGTAATTTCATCACGTTCAGAACTGCTCCAAGTCCAATCAACTCATCTAAGTACTGTCGAGGTAGGTATGTCTCCTCCGACCCTGTATCAGCAAGGAACGGGATCGTCAAAAGGTTATTAACCATTGTTTCGCCCGGCGCAGGTGCCGATCCGATCTTCTTGACACGTCCATTTGTCGCTTGACGAACCTCCTTCATCTTCTCCACGGCTCGAGCTTTCTCGTCTTCGCTCGCCGCTGGACAATCCCTCAACCAATGAGGTCCCTGGCAGTGCCAACAGCCCGTCTTCGGTGGAAGTGTTTCTTTCTTGGGCAAATTCTGCTTCACACTACCGCCAGCACCACCACCGCGTATACTACCAGTGGAACCCTGCGTATTTGCTGTCTTCATACTTGCTGATCTGGCTTCAGGTTTGTTGTTGTTGCGATCATTCGCCTTATCCTTCTTGGACAAGTTCGACTTGACCTTCTGCTCATGTGCCATTAGATGGTACTTATGCTGTGCACGGGCTTTCTCCTTAATAATCCCAAAAAGCGTGAAGTCGTTGCGCCTCGCTTCACGACATTCGTACTTTACGTGGCGACGCACGTCGTCTCGAAGCATCTTCGGCTCCAAGTTATCGATGAGAACAGTGCGCCGTAGTTTCATTCGGTCAACGTACCCACCGTCGGCAGGATCACCCACACCAAGGATCTTCGTAAGACCATTTTCCTTAATGAGCGTAGCGAAGTCCTTGTAGTATTTGAGTACTCAAGCGTCAATGTCATCCTCTCGGAGGTCGATCTTCAACAGTCGTGAAAAAAATTCGTCTAAGTCTGGGACTTGGGCGTTCTTAACAGACCCGAGTTTGGCGTCGATCAGGGTGACCAATTCTTCACTCGTCACCTCGTCGACAGCCTTCCGGAGTTCGTAAAGGCAGAGTACTTCGAGCAGTTCCGGGTCAGCACAAGTCTTAACCGGACGCAGAGCAACTTCCAGTCTTTCCCCACTCTCAGTGCAACGCTGGCGAACAGTACTCACGTATTGTTCCCACCTCTTCTTCCAGCTGACAGCTGCGTCCTGACTCCAGTCTGTCAATCTGGGTGCTTGAACAAACTCGAACACGGGTTGCTGAACGTTTTGCATCAAAGCATCTCCGTCCGCGTCGAAGCATCGAATCGAGCTTCACTGCTTTGCATCTTGTCGCGGTCCTAAAAGGACTAAAGTTAACTTTGTGGTAAGTTCCGCTGAATGCTTGTTGCTTGCGAGGTAAATGCAATTGTGAGTTTATACGAACTGACCTATTGTCCTTCTTGTCTTCTAGTGCTATGCCGCACGTATTGACTGGCCCTGAGCGCTCGGCGCCAGGTTGAAGTCCTCACCATGGTTGTGGTTGTTTTCTGAATACCAGATAGCCTCGAAGATGTAATACAGGCTGTGCTTCAGCCTACAGCAGCTCTCATCAGAGGCGTCAGCCTTTGTTGTCCAACTTGTCAATACTTGCACCGCTCTTGAGCAGTACTTTAACAATGCACAAATAATATTTTTCTGAAGCTATGTTGAGAGCGCTGGCTCCTTCAGCATTGGGTATTTTGATGTCTGCTCAAGCTTTGAGGAGAAGGACCAGTACATTCGGATTACCGATATGTGAAGCGGTTTCCAATGGTGTCAGTCCAAGATCGTTGTGGGATTCACGTAAGCGTGTGTTAATTAACTTGATGGCACCCCGTTCGCATACCATTCGAAGAGCTGTGTCTCCATTTCGGGCCTTTGCAGCAATTGTGGTCGCTGTGTGGAATGCCACTGAAGTTGACAATTATGACTGGGAGACGAGGTCTCTATCCTCGAATGTTTGCGCATAAATGATATGCACAAGCTCTAAATAGCCACTGAAGTAGGCCACAATTAGTGGTGACCAATTCTGACAATCTCCACATGAAGAAGCATCTGCTCGAACAGCCGCTAATCGCTTGTACCAGACCGCAGTGATCAAGCCCGTTCCTCCCTTCCGTAAACGTGCGTTCATGCAAATGGGACCACTTTTCTTAATATTGCATGCGAGTACGGACACTTCAATGTCGTTGTCGAACTCGTGAATAGTGGCGCTTTGATTGAATTAACTGACAACGAAGGATACATCCCTCGGGTTTTCCAGTTTTTGGTGAGCAGAGATGCCAACTTGTCCTCTGTAAATTAATATGAGCTCCACTCCGCAGCAGCTGCTCCTTCACGACTGCAAGATGCCCTCGCTCAGTCGCTTTCATGAGCGATGACCAGCCCTCTTCATTGGTCCAATTAGGAGAAGCACCCCTCGCTAAACCACCGAGTCATGGCCTCCCAATGCCGCGTGAAATAATGGATTTCTCACGTTAGTGTTTAAAGAATTTTTATCTTCGCTCCGTTATTGACAAGCAACTCAGTCATAGACAGACCCCCTTGTCGACACGACATTTTGACCGCAGTGTCCCCATTTGAGCGCTTTAAGTCGACTTCGGCTCCACTTTTAGCTAGGGTGGCAGCTACAGTTGCATGACCGTCGTGAACAGCATTCATTAGCGGCGTCCAGATCATTTACTCGGACAAGTCAACACTCGCACCGTTCTTGACCAGTAGCTCAGTAACAGAGATGTAGCCACTTCGAGATGCAATGGTAAGTGCGGTGACGCCATTTCAAAGTTAAATGTTAGTATCAGCTCTAGCACGTAGAAGGATATCTGCCACCTTCGCGTGGCCATTCAACGCAGCGACCATTAGTGGCGTCTAACCGTCGAGTCGACGTGTCAACACTGGCACTTTTTTCGAGAAATAATCCAGCGAACGAGACCTGCTCATGCGGTGCGGCGATATGAAGAGCGGTGCCTCCATTGGGTTCATCAGAGGGGTCCAGCCCTCTCTATTCGACATGTCGACACTCACACCGCTCTCGTGAAGTAATTTAATAACATGAAGCTTACAATACGAAGAGCGGTGCCTCCAGTCGGTCGTTGGAAGCCGATGTTAGCCCCAGCTTTCAGAAGGATTTCAATTACATTCGCCTCGCCCTCAAGTGCAGCGACCATTAGCGGCGCTCTGCCGTCTTTATTGGGCATGTCAACACTTGCGCCGTTTTCGATAAGTAGCTCAACAATAGGCAGATAGCCATACTCAGAAGCGATACGAAGAGCGGTGTCTTTATCGGCGCATTGGCAGCCAATGATAGCGCCAGCTTTCAGAAGAGCAGTCGCTGCATTCGTGTGACCATATAATGCAGCGGCCATTGGCGGCGTCATATCGTCCTTACTCGACTTATCAACACCTGCACCGCT
This sequence comes from Phytophthora infestans T30-4, assembly GCF_000142945.1. Taxonomy (NCBI): domain Eukaryota; phylum Oomycota; class Peronosporomycetes; order Peronosporales; family Peronosporaceae; genus Phytophthora; species Phytophthora infestans. The sequence continues at coordinate 1,023,007 of NW_003303709.1, read as the reverse complement.
CTCAAGGAGTAAATTGCAAAGTATAGCGAGCGCATCATGTTGAGCAGCGATATGAAGAGCAGAGTCTTCATATGGTGTTTGTAAGTCAGCGATATCCCCATATTTCAGAAGGACGCCCGACACAATCGCATCGTCTTGACATGCACCGTTCATTAGTGACAGCACTTATTATTAATAATACACACACTCGAACTTCGAGACGAAGAACTTGTCAAAAGATATGCTGCAACCTACGGTGATATCTTTGCCCCTATTTTAGTATTCGAAGTAGTAGCCGTGTACATTAGAGTTACAACTCAATGAAGTTAAACTTTTTTGTCCTATCTGTTGGACAGCATGGTCTTTTGCTTTTGAAGCTGCTAGTACGACAAGGAGGACACTAAACTGGCTCATGCGCGGATAGAACGACAATTAGACTTTATAATTATAGTCATATAAGCTCGGGTTTCGAGACAGTATTGCCAAGAGAGTGCAGCAAAAAGGATTTTGTGCTCTTAATTTGTCCATACGGGATAGTAAGAAATTGGGACTGTAACAACATAACCTAAATGATCGGCAGAAGACGGAAAGGTGGCATTTCCGGAGATAAGGCAGATTGCAGTCCACCAAGGCCAATGTGAACGCTTTATATACGTGATCGGGACTCGTCGTGGGGGTTACAAGCCTTCAAAGTCTTTTTTTGTGGCGTCATCAGAGATATGTTAGGGATCGAAGAAAACCAGCCCTAGGTCTTTAAAAACACCAAAGATACGTAATATATCCTTCGGTTTATCGTGGAATAGAGCGTAATAGTATAGCAACAAGTTTGAAAACTCAGACGTTGCCGAGAGGCATGACTACTTTGAAGAACACTATGTGGAGACAGCCGCTGCCTTTTGCAGCTTGTAATAGTCGAGATACCCACGCCAAACCTGTGCATCCGGGTTCGTCGTCCACGATGCTTTCTTCATGTTTAGCATTTTCCAGATTCGAGACGGCTTTGCTCCTTCTGCGAACCAGAGTTTAAATTGCGCGCTCTGTAGGGCCGTTGCTTGCGCATGCGTATTGGGGACCTTCTTAGCTGCCTCGAGCATCTTGGATACAGCTTCATCTCCGTAAAAAACCATCAGCTCTTTGATGACACTCGTTTCCTTGCCAGGATTCTGCTTGTTGAATAGTCTGACATAGGTTTTCAGAGCTGTGAAACTCGGATTTGTCAGCAAACTATCCACGCCCTTGTCAAGTGTCAGGAATTTTAACACTGCGTCCATTGACGTTTTCTCGCGCAGCCAAACTTTCATGTGGGCAACTTGCAGCTTCGTCGCGATTCCGCTCGTTGCATCCACTTTTCTCGCGGCTTCCAGCATCGTTGCCAGACGCTCGTCGCTAGAGCGAGCTGTCAACGCTGTCACGATAGCTGTCTTTGGGTGCTTCTTGTTGGTCTTGGTCATATAGCTGACCCATACGCTGAACTGTTTGTTCTCAAGGAGTTTATCACCAGCCTGATCGAGTTTTAGTAGCGTGAAGGCTTCATCCGCAGTTTTTCCTTGGAATCGCATAGCCCCCACCTTCGCTTTATCCAAAATCTTGGACGTTGACCATTTTGCTGCGCCCCGGAGCTTAGTGATGACCGGATTATTGAGAATATTAATAGCGTTTCTCTCTTCTTGATTCGGTGGTGTACCACTCCTAGGTAGCCCCAGAGGTTGAAGGTAACGCTCACGCTGGGCTATGGAGTTAGCAGCTGAAGCCACATCGAGATTCTTTAAGTGCACTAGGGCAGCTAGTAAGAACGCTACGTGACGCATTGAGGTCGATGATATTGTGACTCTTGCGAGGCTTTGAGAGTAGATTCTAGAGTGAGCACATGTACAACTTTATACCTTGACGACTTCCGCTGATGATTAGTACTTGCAGCAGTTTGGGTGGATAAACAAATAAAAAAAAAACGCAATCCATGTAATCACGAGATGGTAAATAATCCAGACAAGCCAAGCATTGAATGCTTGGCTTGTGCTTAGCATGTGAAGAACTTATCAACAGATGTGCTACAACCTACCGTCATACCTTTACCTCTCTCTTAGCATTTGTCATTATATCCGTGCGAGCCAGTTTAGTGTCCTCCTTGTCGTATATACATGTGTCATTTCTCTGAGATGTTCATGATTCGTTTCATTTATCATCATAAAAATTCTCTCGATAAACATGACTCATTGCACATAATTTGTTATTGTGGATAATTTTTACAAGCTTACCATTTCGAATTTCCTAATGTAAAATTTGTTGCGCTCTAAACGGCTCTTTGGAAAATAGACCGCTTTTCGTATTTACAACCAAAGAAATGGCCACAGGAGTATGCTACCATTTTGACCCCACGCAGATTCCACGCTACATTAATTGGAATATTTTACTATACTATACGCTCACACCTTTTATTGCCCTTTTACGTTAATATTTGCTGTGGCTCTTTGGAAAATACAGATACTACGACCTCTTTTCGCTCTTACAGCCACATTTACAACCAATTTGGCGACTAACTTACGTGGCCAGCGTTCCTCCCACGCAGATCCCGTGCTTAACTAACTGGAATTTCATTACAGCACTAACAATCGTCGGCATTACTTATTGTTACAGAGTGTTGATTATAGCTCACTGTGCATTTATATTAGCTATTGTTGCTCGCTCTAACTTACTTTAATTGAGCCTGTCACTTTACTTGTTGCCATTTTGCACCATGGCTTTCAAACCACGCGGTTACGACTCCGACGGCAAATTGCCCTTTCAAGGTTCGTCGCACTCGTGCAGCTATTTGACTGGACACCATACACAATATGGCCTTGACCTATTGTAGCCTTGAAGAGGAACTCGACTACTTTTTACGGGAGCTCAAGGCCGTGTACGCTACTATCGACCGACAACAAAAACGGTTGTCCGCACCATGCCGAACAAAATCCATCATGTACACAGGCTACTTGTGCATGAGGACGGCGGGCAATTGGGTGATATACCCCACGG
>NW_003303709.1:1015898-1017151 GCF_000142945.1 Phytophthora infestans T30-4 | reverse complement strand
CAGCCCTAGATCTGGATTCAGGTTCCGCATCATCATGATAGGCATTCCTACCTTGAAAGTCAACTTATGGGGAGGCATTCCACTGATATTCATCGAGTGTAGTACCTTTTGCTCGAAGAAATAGCCGTCACCGTAGTCTTGTACAGAATCGAAAGACATGTATTTCGGCGCCTGTCCAGTTAATTGACGGGTCACCGCTTCATTGGTGCGGTGCACGATTGCATTCGGGGTCGTGAGGATCGTTCGGTTAGCGAAATACTCGTCGGTAGCAACCTCGGAGTTGCTAATCTCTCCATACATATCGTACATTATCCGATCCATGCCTCTTGGAATAACTCCAGGACGAATTTTCTGGTCCTCATCCTCGGGCACAGGTGGATTCTCAATCAGCATATCGCGTGGAATCTTCATGTAATCGCCTTCTAGGGAAGGGTTTACATCATGCCTCCCCTCCCCGACTGGCAGCAGTAACTCGGACTGATACTTCATTTCTACGGCAGAGTCCGCAGTCTCAGCTGTGCGCACTCGCATGTTTTCCGTAAGCCGGAACGTCTGAAATTGGGGCCACAGTCTAGACGACTTGAGGCAAGGGTCGATTGTCTCAACGGGTGTTCGACCGGGATAATCTGGCGGAAATCGCCCGAAAGTAGAAACACTCCCCCCAAATAGTTCGGTATCGCTGTCATGTATGCCCCGCAGTGTTCTGTCTACTGCCTCGAATGCGTGGCGATGGGCCATAGGTGCTTCGTCCCAAATAATCAAACTTGCTTGCGTGATCAACTCCTGAATATGGGAGTTCTTCCTGATACCGCACGTCGAGCTCGTTCGATTTCAAAGGGATCTTGAATGTAAAATGAGCTGTCCTACCACCCATGAGCAATAGCGAGGCAATACCGCTAGACACCACAGCGATGACGATTTTCCCCGAGAGTCTGACTTTGGCCAGTATGTTTCGAAGCAGCGTAGATTTTCCAGTACCACCCGGACCATCAACAAAAAATAACTTATTGCCTTCCTGAGGACAGTCTACCGCTTCAATAATCTGGTCGTAAACCACTCGCTGTCCTTCGTTCAGATAAACTTCTGTATTTACAATCGTCTCCAAAGCTGACGCATCGTATCCAGTGATCTCACGTCGAAGTAAGCCGTTTTGGCGAAGCGATTCACGAATCAATGTTGGGAACGACCCCAACTGAGGAAGCTCGTCGAAATCCCCTACCGCATACCCGCTCGCTTCAAGTAGTTCTTGAATG